>NW_005871659.1:111213-177608 GCF_000147115.1 Myotis lucifugus
CAGTTAGTTCAGTTTTCCTACCTGCTAACTTCCTCTCCCCACCTTTGTCTCTCTCAGTTCATTAACCCTCCCCCTCCCCCTACCCAAACCCTCCCCCTAACCAATTTCCCTCTCCGGGCTACTCCTTTTCACTCTGCACTTTCCACCATCCTCAGCCTCAGCATCTCAAGCCGGCAAGTGATTTGGGAGCTCTGCTGGCCGCCCGGCCCCACGTTTAAGTGAGTCAACACCATCGCTCCGGGATGGGGGACCTGGAGGGTACTCGCGGGAGCCAGGAGGCGGGGAGCCCGTTTCCTTCGCGGGTAATCTCGGCTCAGATTTGCCTTGGCGTTCTTACAAGACAGCTGGCAGGTTTTACTATTTCCTGTCGCCTACTTGCCAAGCTCGTGGGCACGCGCGCCTCCGGGCTGCGCCCCGCACGCCGAAACTACCTTCAAAGGCAAGGTTAGGCGGCCCACGAGGTCGGTATTGGGGACCGGGGCCGACCTTGAGGCCACTTTCTCCCTCTCCTCGTCCTTCTCCCACTTCCCCAGTCACCTTCGCGCGGGCAAAGCGCCTCCCAGGGCTCCAGGGGAGAGGTCTCGCGCGCTCTCGCTCACCCGCGCAAAGGGTTAATTTTTCCCATCGCACGAGGGGGAGGAGATTTCCCTGTAGACAAGTAAAAAGGGTGATGGACAAACGTGCGGGCACTAAGACCGCAAGGCATTCATTTCCTCCTACGGTGGATGCGGACGCCGGGAGGAGGAGAGCCCCGGAGCGCGGAGCTGGGAGCCGAGCGCAGGCAATGCTCAGCCCTGGATGTAGCTGAGAGCTTGGGAGAGACCGACCGCCGCGACCCAGCGGCGAGGGGCAGGCCTGGGGGGCGGGTAGGGGAAGCTTAATACTTGAAACCTAGCGCTTCACAGCTTATTTTATTTTGTGTAGAGAACACATAGCGACTCCGAAGATCAGCCCCAATGAACATGTCAGTGTTGACTTTACAAGAATATGAATTCGAGAAGCAATTCAACGAGAACGAAGCCATCCAATGGATGCAGGAAAACTGGTAGGTGATGCTTTCGCGTGATTCTGTGTCCTGGAGCCCCACGCGCCTCTCCGGGGTGCCTTCCTGGCTGCTCCCTGCCTGGGCGCGAATGGAGCGGGGGATCGCGGGCCGCAGGGAGCCGGCCGCTGAGACACGAGGGCTGCCTGAAGCGCGTAGGTCTGGGTGCCCCTGTGCGAACCTCGGCGACACATGCATTTGAACACAGATTATATAACGTGGAGCATATATGTGTGCACAGAGAGTAGATGTTTGCGCGGCAGAGGAGCCACAGTCCGGGTTCCCTACCTGTGCTGCCTCCTGGCTTTCATCTAGAGTGGGGGGTTTCTTGCTCGGCCTCCCGCAATCGGAGTCTGCGAGGCGGCGGAGGGGAACCCGGTCCCTGGCGCCGTTTAACCCTCTCCCACCCGACGCCCTCGGCTCTCCGGTCCTCTCCCTCTTCCCATCCCTCGCGCCCTTCCTTTCTCCTTGCCGCTCGCCCACCTCTCTGCCCCCTCTGCGCTCCCCAGCCGCTTTCCTCCTTTCCTGGACCCCTTTCTCCACGCGGATCCTTTCCGGTTTCATAAAGAGGCGGGGTTTGGGGGTGGGGGTGTGAGGGGGACAATGAAAACAGAAATAAAAATGAATGAACCCCAGCGAGGGGAGGGAGCCACGCCATTAAGTTTCTGTTTTACGGAAACGCCTTTTGGACACGCTCAGTTCTAATCCAGTGGGAGGCTGCCGAGTGGAGTTGAGATGGATTGAATCCCTTGCGTGCTCCTCCCCGGGCAAACTTATAATAACCGGGGAAAGCATCTTTCTTGTTTACCGTGTTCCCTCCACCAGCCCTTTTGAAAATCCCCGTGTGGGAGGCGATCCTGTGTCACTCTGCAATATTTAACAGGGCAGGGCGTGCTCACCTCTCCTCCCA
This sequence comes from Myotis lucifugus, assembly GCF_000147115.1. Taxonomy (NCBI): domain Eukaryota; kingdom Metazoa; phylum Chordata; class Mammalia; order Chiroptera; family Vespertilionidae; genus Myotis; species Myotis lucifugus. The sequence goes on from NW_005871659.1 coordinate 113,166, forward strand.
GCAGGCGGAGGGAGCCGCGGTGGCAGACATTCCCTCTCCCCTCCGCCCCGGCTCTGGCTCTCAGTGGAGTGCCAGCCGAGCGCACTCGGAGCTGGGCAGTGGCCCGCCGCCCCCCGGTGTTGGAAGAGGGCGGGGGTTGGGGTGATCGGGTAGGAGAGGCTGGGGGTGCACAGGGACCCCGCCGCCGCGTGCGCCCCGCCCCGACCTGCCTTCCTTCCCCCGTCTCGGCGGTGGGAAACCAGAGACGCTGCGTGCTGGGGGCCAGGGCGGGTGGGTGCGCTGGGCGGGCTGCAGCGGGTCGGAGCCGAGAGGGGGTGCAACTTCCCTTCCTCCGGCCCCGGGAGCAGCGACTGGCCTCAGGTGATTGGGCTGCCGCCCTCCCTTCCTCCCGCCCGGCCGACCCGCTGGCGGATAGAGGCGCCGGGGCGAGAGGGTGCGGGGTGCAGGGGGGCGTTGGGGTCCGGAGGCCCGCGTGGGGCCAGAGCGGAAGCCGAGAGCGGCGCGCGATCCGCTCGGGAGGCCGGGGAGTGAGGCTGGGGCCCCTCCTGGCCGCCGAGGCCGAGAGCGCCAGGGGTGGGTGGCGGTGGGAAGAGGTTGCACACCGCGAGGCTTGGCCCCGAAGAGTCTAGACATTGGAGGCCGCGGCGCTGAGAGAGCCGAGCCCCTCGCCGGGGCACCTTCTGCATCCAGCTGCACTTCCTCTTCCCGCGTAAGGGGTGGCGCTGAAGCCGCCGAGGGCTGGGGTCTGCTCTGCGGTCGTTTGTTCTAGCTCTGGTCCCACTACTCGAGCCCATCTTCCTCCCCCGTTAGCCCCACTGTGTGCTCTGTGTTCTAAGGTCGGCGTGTGCGCGACCTGCGGCACCGGAGTTGAGCCTGCCTTTCTGGAGTCGGCTGCCCCGCTCACAGTCGGCCGGCCAGCCTTCCCTTGCACCATCGCCGCCAAGAGGGCCTCTTGTTTACTTTTTGCCTTTTCTCTGAGGTCACTTTCTGTGCCTCCTCCAGGTACCATTTCCCGCCTCTTTTCTCCATTCACTCAACAAGTACACGCTGAGCCAGCCAGACTGGGCCTAGCCCTCAAGGGACTGACTGAAACTGGCAAAAATGTGCCAACTTAGCTTCCCCTGTTGGGCTCTGACCAACGTTTCCTCCTAGCTCCTTATCTGTACTTTTCATCTGGCAGTCTCTTTCCTGGCATATACTAATATATATACATAATTTGCAGGTATGTGTCTGCCTCCTACCAGAACATCAGCTCTTGAGGGAGGGTCTATAGTTCTTGTCTCATTCCACTCTAGATTATCCTGAGCATCTCAAAGAATGCTTTGTACATGGCAGATGCTGGGGAAAATGCTTGTCTAGCCCACTTTATGGCCAGCACTGCCTGTTAATATCCGAAACTTAACATATTTGGCCTCCCCCTGCGTTTTGAATACTATGTCATTGTCCCTTACTAGGATTTCCCCCTCCCTGACTTTTTGTCTCTGTTGATGTTATGTTCTTCTTGGCTTGCTTATTGCAATAAAAAAAAAAACAAACAAAAAACAAAAAACACTCAAAACAAAAACGGTGCTGGCTGTTACCCCTTACTTGCAAGTCTTCTTGATCCCAAATTGTATTGCTTCTTTTATTCCAGAGTTTGTGTACCCAGTTTTATAACCTCTCTCCCGTAATCCCAATAGCCAGAAAGTCCTGAACCAGGGGTATAAGAAAATGAAGAATTTCTTTCTGTTTCCCTTGTTTACAGGAGAAGGGAGCTCCATAACCAAGGCTTAGACCCTGTCGGGCACTAGGAGACGTTTAAGAAACTATAGGTCTTAACTTTCCAGGTTCCTTAACTTCAAATGGTTTGAAATAGCTTTGGAAGGAAAGTACAGTGTTGTGAAGCTTCTACTATATCTTTTGAGAAATCATTTGCAGTTGTCCTAAAAAATATTTTCTAGGCATAGTTTCAAACAAAACTTGTCAATGTAGAGAATTATAGTTTATCTCTCAAAAGTGAGCTATGCTGTCTTTTGAAGAATTGTGAGGACTGCCAGGAGTGCTGTTTTGTACTTCCTGGTATTATTTAAGTGGACCTTAAATAAGGGTAGTTTATTAAAACGTATCCTATAATCCATATTCATTACTTTATTGCATATGAATGTAGTGGGGCCCCTGTTTTGGAAAAGTGTTGTGTGAACACTACAGGGTCCAGCTGAGGCAAGTTTATTGCTGCTTTAACAAATGATTAACCCTCTATTCATTGTTCTAGACACAGAATAAATAGTGCAGAGCTTTTAATTTTTTTAGCAAATAATTTTACCTATAACAAATTAGAAAGGCAATTGAAATGAAATGCAAGGGAATACATCCCCTTGAATAGTCATCCTGAACCTCCTCTTAAAACTGCATGCCAAGTTAAAAATACCTGGGGTACTATTCTCTGGAAAATGAGAGTTTATTACATGAGCTGGAGGAAAATGCCTGCTTTTAGCTCAATAGCATTTTTGAGTTCCAGTTTTACACTGAAAACTCCTTGTGATTTTACAACATTGAAAAGGGGCATTTTGTTCTTTTATGAGATGTCTGGCCTTTACCTGCTCTTCTCACTAATGGCTGACTTATTTTTTTATGAAGGCTTCTTGCAAGGAGCAAAATCACCTAGTGATTGGTAAGGCTACATAAAATTCATTCAGTAAGAAGGGCAGCTGGGCTCTGCCTTCTTTCAGCAGCCTGGCAGGTCTGTGCTCAGAGCAGTGGGTGCTTCTTGCTCCAGTTGTAATTGTCTGGCCAATGATGATTATCTTCTGATGTCGGCTGACATGGTGTTCACCAATAGGAAAGCAGGAGGCCTGTGCTGACGGCTGTAACATTAAGTCTGTGAGCTGACGTCACCACAGGGCTTGCCCTGAACCTCCTGAAACCCTCCCCCGCTCCCTCTGGCATCCTCCACATCCATCCTTTCAATGCTTTGTATATTTTTCTGACTTTCCCCCCCTCCCTCCTCTTCTGGTGATGTTATAAGAGTTTTATATTTTGTGTTCTGTATTGTAAGGTCTATAAGATAGTGTTGGGATTTTTAGAATTAAATACTGACTGGCTAAGGAAACTTTTATCCACAAATTTGTTTTTACTAAGGGGAAAAAGAATTAAAAGAAACACTGTTTAAAAGAATTGCATCTCTACACGTTCTTTCTTATATGTGAGGTTTAGAAAGTAGCATACTGTACAATTTCAGTATTAAAGGACATATAAGCATTACAAGCCTGTTTTAATATTTTACTCAATACAGCATCATAATGCCTATCAAACTATAAAATGCAGGCTATTTTTCCTGTAGTGACAATTGCTTTGCACTGATCCCTAAATTTTTCCTGCAACCTGCTGTATGCATTTGTAAGAAAAATGGCTGAAAAATAATGCAAACTGGTCAGGAAACAGAAAAGGCCAGAGTCTCATTTAATCAGTGACCCTAAAGAAAATACAAATTTGGCCAGTTGTCTAGGAAAGTAATGTGTCCACATTGTACTCATTACGTTGCTTGCCACTAATTTTGGAGAATCACAGTTCATATTAGCTTTAAGATTTCAAAGTCTGGGGTGTGAGGAACTTAATCTGTCAATTCAGTAAACTTTAGAAAGCACCAGGATATTTTAAAATATATATATATATTCCATTGATTCCTTACAGAGAGGAAGGGAGAGGGATAGAGAGTTAGAAACATCGACGAGAGAGAAACATTGATCAGCTGCCTCCTGCACACCCCCCACCTGGTACATGCCCGCAACCAAGGCACATACCCCTGACCGGAATCGAACCCGGGACCCCTAAGTCCACAGGCTGACGCTCTATGCACTGAGCCAAACCAGTCAGGGCTGCACCAGGATATTGGCCTAATATGTGCTGGGTTAAGAATGAAAAGCCTGCCCTAGCCGGTTTGGCTCAGTGGAGAGAACTTTGGTCCGCAGACTGAAGGGTCCCGGGTTTAGTTCCGGGCAAGGTCCTTTTTGGGCTAGATCCCCAGTGGGAGGCGTGCAGGAGGGAGCCGATCAATAATTCTCATCATTGATATTTCTCTCTTTCTCCCTTCCTCTCTGAAATCAATAAAAAAATATTTTAAAAAATATGATCTATGTTCTGATCCTAAAAAATAATAAAATCTTTAAAAAATATATATATATATTTTTTACAGAGAGGAAGGGAGAGGGACACAGAGTTAGAAACATCGATGAGAGAGAAACATCAATCAGCTGCCTCCTCCACAGCCCCTACTGGGGATGTGCTCGCAACCAAGGTACATGCCCTTGACTGGAATCGAACCCGGGACCCTTTAGTTTGCAGACCGACGCTCTATCCACTGAGCCAAACCGGTCAGGATAATAAAATCTTGTTTGGAAATTTTTATCTGAAAACTTTCATGTATCTTTAAAGAATTGATGAATACTATGGAGTCTTTTATTTTTTATTTTTTTATTTTTTTAGGATTCCCAGGGATAATGCAAATTATTTTTAGATTATATTATTCATCTCTTATTTGTATTAGTTATAAATAGTATATGATGTTAACATTTTTACATCAGGGCCTTTCCTTTGTTAAATTGAGAGTTAAATTATGCGATCTAGAGAAGGCTGCTTGTTGCTTTTAATGTTAGATGATAATTCTAACATAAGGTGTCAGTATCAAATTGGATTTTAAAGTCAACTTACTTCAAAGTTACTTTCTTTCAAGTTCATCAGTGGAAGAGCTGTGAGGGGGATGGAGACTTAGAAATACTTAGGAGGGCATAGGATCACCATGATAATCAGTCTTCAGCCAACAAAATAAAATGGAGTGTAGCACTAGTCAAGAATTCATCTTTGTTTCAGTGCGCTGGATATTTTAGATCCGAGTGTTTTCTGAGATGAGTTATCCAAAAATTGTCTCAGTGACCCACTTAATTTTTTAATGTGTGGACACAGGTGAGCCAAGCTGCCCTATATTAATAGGAACCAGACGATACCACAAAATTTGCCTTAGCCCTTTACCTTACCTTCTCTAGCTTCAAAGCCACCTGCTCCCATTTACTTTCTATTTATCTCTGTTAGGCGAGCACAAGAAAAGTTTACCTAGAATAGTTACCTATACTACAAATATTTCTATAGGTAACCCCAGGAAATGAGAATGAAAATCTAACATGGCGTTATTGAAATGTTAAGACATAATTTTATTCCTTTATCCATATACTGATTGTGTGCCTCTACAGGCAAGTATAAATGTGCTATGTTGGCATTGGTACTGGGAATTTTTAAAAAAACAGCATTCTTAACTATATTTAACTTACAATAATTTATTTTAGAGATATATTGTTCCTTTTTATAAAAATTATTGTCCTAGAGTAAAAAAAGAAAAATGAATTTTCAATTTTAAGTTCATTGAGCAAAAATCATCCAAAATGCATGTCCATGTAAGGCATCTAAATTCAAGATTTTGTATTTATGATGACTCATTTTTATATTGAGTACTCATGATTTTTAGTTTTAAGGTTCTTTACCTACTGTACTGTATTGGAGTGAAGACTTTTAGGAAAACTTTTGTTTATTTAATCACCTATTGTGAACTTTCTGAAATTTAACTTTAAATTTGCTTGCCAAAAAAAAATGCACAAGTTAAAAAGATTGACACTTATCTTTGCTGAGATAAATAAGACATACTGATTAGAAGCAATTTTGCTGGATAGATGCTCATGATTTTTTAACTCTTATTCTATTTCCTTCAGGATTTCATATTTTAGGGTTTTTTTTCTAAAGTTTTTGTAGAAGAGTTTGTAATTGCAATCTGATAAGGAGAATTATTGTTGATATAATGTATTTTGGGGAGGGGAACTTGATGTTATAATCAAGTTTATGATCACATATTTTAAGTGTAATAAGTATAACTCCTATTTCTTAAAGATACATTTCAGATGTTCTAGCTCAATCCTTATTTTTTTTAATACTCATTCTTAGAGCTAGTTTTTTTTTTTTTAAATATCATTTGGGTTCTGAGGCTGAAGTTTTTGAATTGACTATTTGTTAACACTTAATGGACAGTATACATGATCATTCTTTGAAAACTGAAAAGATGAGTGAAATGCATGTACATGTATGTATGTGTACACACATACATATAAATATACACAAACATATATTAAAGTGACTGTTTAAAAGAAATAAAAACTGATACCACATTAAAGATCATTTGTTTCTATTAGAAGAGGATCATGCTGAGCCAAACATGTTTTTTAATGTCCTAATTTAATTGACAAGTTTGTTGTTGTTTTTTAAAACTTGTTAAATAATACAATTTTAATACGTCATTTAAAACTGCAAAAAATGGATCGTTTAGGCTTTGAATTTACCCCAATTATTAATGTTTCTCAGTCTTTTAGACTCACTTACTTAGCTCCTCCCATTCATAGAAGTGGTGTTAAAATGTAAGTTTTTAAAATACTAGACCCACTGTGACTGGGATAATGGACTTTTACAAGTGAACTTAGTTCAGTGGAATTCAATGTTGAGCATTTCATGATCTTGTGTTAGGAGGCTCAGCGGGGGGGAAAAAAAACAAAAACAAAGGTTTACTCCTGAAACTTTTTTTTAATGTGTGAGACCTTTATTAATGTCCATTGGATTCCTTAAGCATTTAAAAGCTGGACTATTAATCATTATCAGTGGTTATCTATATATATAAAAGCCTAATATACTAAGTGTCTGACTGATTGGTCAATCTGACTGCTCGGTTAATCTGACTGCTCAACCAGTCGCTATGACATGCACTGACCACCAGGGGACAGATGCTCTGACCAGTAGGTTAGCTTGCTGCTGGGGTCTGACTGATCTGGACTGGGCAGGGTGGGCCAGACACGCCCTGGAGCCTTCCCACAGTCCCTCCCTGGCCAGCCGCCTCGATTGGCCTGATGGGGACTGGGCGAGACTGGACATGCCCTGGAGCCACCCTCCTGCAGTCCCGCTCTGGCCTCTAAAATAATTTCTTCTAATTAATTTCCTTTCAATGTGCATGAATTTGTGCACCAGGCCTCTAGTTATTACAATAAGAGAGTAGGAAGCTCAATAAAAGGTACTTTAAATGTCAAAATCTGTAGTTTCTCAATTTTATGATTTTTTGATATAGACAAAGATCTTAGTATAGTAGATTTTCTTCATTCTGGAGTAATGATACTAATAGTTGATACTTACATAGTTGTTTATTGACTGCAGGTGTTCTTTTAAAATGTTTTACATATGTCAACTGTTAAATCCTTCCAACCACCCTTCAATGTATTATTTTTTCAATTTTACACAAGAAGAAATGAGGCACAGTGTTGTTAAATAAGTTGGGATGTGCATGTAAGGATAACAAGAGGAGAAATGGGCTTCAGGCCTGACTTAAGTTTTTGGTTACTCATGCCCTGATCAATTCTTTATTTGAATAGGAATAAATATTAAATCAGTTACGCATTGCACTGTAAACTTGTAAAGTACTTGACCTGTTTTATACTTGCAATAATTTCACAAGTGTCTGATGTCTTCTGATTTTTCACTAAGTGGATCCTGAACACTTATGGCCGGAATGACTACAAAAAGCACCTCTTAATGTTATAAGGGACAATAACCTGTATAGATAAATACGTCAGTCATTAAGAAATATTTTCTGAATATCATTTGTTTAGTATCTATCAATACTTTTATAATTGGAGAAAGCCATGCCACTTTAATGATGCTTCTATCATAAAAAAAGTTTCAGTTTTATTTCAAAGAAACCATGACATGGATTTGGAACATTTCTTAAAGCGTATACTTCCATCTGTTTTTCCTATTGGCTTCATACACTCAGCGTGGTTTTAGTCTCTGGGAGCTTGCTGCCATCTGGTACTGCCTACACCCAGGCTTTCCTCCAGGCAGCTTTAGTAACTACTGTTAAATAGCCGCCCCCAGTTGAAAAAAAAAAAAGTGTGGTTTGGGGATGTCCCTATTCTTAGCTGTCAGCTCCTACAAGGTGAAGAATTAAAGAGCACTTTTTTTTTTTATTGTTTCTTAGTTTTAAATTTTTTCCTCATTCTAAAGAAAGAAATGTTTATTATAATAAGAAGAAATGAAAACATTAAAAAAAAATAGGAAGATTAAGGGAAGAAAATGTCTTCAGGTCTTATCCAGAGGCAACCACAGTTCTTTTGCCACTTTCCCCTCAGCCTTGTTCCCACGTTTCCATACACTTCAGCTGACTTAGTACATATCCCCCAGGGAGCGAGTGCCCTGTGCTGTGCCAGGGACTGATGGCACTGGGCACTGGGCACTTCATTTACATCAAGCATGTCAAACTCTCAGTCCGCGGGCTGCATGCCTCGTTTATTTGGCCCGTGTTAGCCTTTCAGTTTGATGTGCTTGATTTACATGCTCTCTCCTTACAACTTTTTTTGTTGCTCTTTTCTCCCCTTTACATTATAAATGTGTTTCATGTCACTTAAAACCTCTCCATAAGTATAATTTTTAGGGGCTGCTTCATATTTGATTGTTTGAGCTTAATTTAGGTAACCAATCCCTTAATGTTAAACGTGTTAAGTTTCTTGCCGAAACCGGTTTGGCTCAGTGAATAGAGCGTCGGCCTGCGGACTGAAAGGTCCCGGGTTCGATTCCGGTCAAGGGCATGTACCTGGGTTGCGGGCACATCCCCAGTGGGACATGTGCAGGAGGCAGCTGGTCGATGTTTCTCTCTCATCGATGTTTCTAACTTTCTATCTCTCTCCCTTCCTCTCTGTAAAAAATCAATAAAATATAAAAAAAAAAACAAAAAAAACGTGTTAAGTTTCTAGTTTTTCCTATTAGAAATAGTACTCTGGTCATCTTTGTATATTAATCTTTTCACTTACCTGATAAACTTCTTTGGATAAATACAAACTAGCACCCAGGGGAATGACTCTCTTCAAGGTGTATGATATCTACAGCCGGACTGACGTCTGGAAAAGTGGAACCAATTGACACTCCACCAGGGAAGGAGTTTTCACGCCCTTCTAAGTATTGAAGATGATTATATTATTAAAAAATAGATAAGTTAATGTGAAAAGTGATTATCCCATTGCTTTCATTGATATTTGTTTCTAGTAAGACTCAAAAGATTTACTTGCCTTTGTTCTCCATTTGTCCTTGTGCATTCTCTGTACCTGACCTTTGCTAATGAGCTATTTGCCTACACTCGGGATATTACAAGGATATTAGCCTTTTGTCCAGTATGATTAGTAGTTGCAAATAATTTCTTCTCCAGAATCATTTCTGTGGCCTCTAGTATGCTAACTTCTGTAGTTGGGAGCAGATCTAACAACGAGTTTAGTACATGAAATATTCTATTTCCATCACCATCTAAATGAAGAGAAATACCTGTGCTTATCTCTCTATGTTTGTGGAGGTGAACAGTCCCAGGAGGAAGGGAAGGAGAAGAGAAGAGGGCTCCTCTGCTCAGTACCCTGGGGCCCTGGAAGGTCTCCCAAGGCACCTCCTTCCCCGCCTTCCTGCTCCGTCTCCTCCTCTCCCAGCGCCCTCCTCCAGCCCAGCGGTGCCTGCGGCCTCTGCTGGCAAACAGAAGGGCTGGAACTGCAGCCCACTTTAGCCTTTGTCCCTAGGCCTAGTTCCTCCATGGAGTTATTTTTCACTTCCACCCCCTCCCCCAGCACCTCCACTGGCGCATTTGGGCTAAGCCCCCTCCATTCTGCCTGCATTGGAGAAATGTTCCCGGTACCAGAAGGAATGAAAGGACTGGGGTTGGTCTCCATGACAACTGGAAGAAAGAGGAATAACTCTGGAAACCTAATTTCCTAACTCTGGATATTCCAGCTTCTGCAGGAAGCTACCCCAGATGGGCCCTACACGAACCAAGAACTCTTCCAAATCTCAGTGCCCAGCATTGCCTGTCTTTCTGCCTCTCCCTCCTCCACAAAAATAAATGGTCCTCCTTGAGCGGAGGAAGCTTCTGTCCAAGTCTGTGAGCTCCCATAGATCATCCTGAGGGATCAAAGAATCATCATCACCCGAGGCTGCCAAGATGAAGCTCAACATTAAACACACCTGAAGTAGGTGTAGTGATTTTGCCATCCACAAAGTGCCTTTACATCCCACTTATGCTTCCCAGCAGCATTTGGGTGGTGAGGCAGCTTACCCATAGGCACACAGATTTTTAAAATGGCAGAACCTGGACTTCTGAGAAGGTAACTACTCTGTCTTATGATAATCAAAAGGAAGAGTGGATGCAGTGAAATGCCAATACATTCCTGGAAGGCTTTTTCTCCTCTTCAATGCATATGCGAGTCTTCACTCTCTCTAGTGCAGTGGTCGGCAAACTCATTAGTCAACAGAGCCAAATATCAACAGTACAACGATTGAAATTTCTTTTGAGAGCCAAATTTTTAAAGTTAAACGATATAGGTAGGTACATTGTTATTAACTTAATTAGGGTACTCCTAAGGCTTAGGAAGAGCCACACTCAAGGGGCCAAAGAGCCGCATGTGGCTCGCGAGCCGCAGTTTGCCGACCACGGCTCTAGTGTATTTGTGAACTTGCTGACAATCTGTGACTATCATTACAGTTTATCCAAAGTAACAAGTGAAGCATATACTACTGCAGTCAGGCAAGATGTATATAACCCTACATCAAAAAATGCAAATGAATCAAGCAAAAGAAACCAGACCCAAAAGAATATATACGGGTGTGGGCAAAAGTAGGTTTACAGTTAGTTGTTCATATGGAAAAATTTATAATACGAGAATAAATAATATTACAAGAATAAACTCTGTTTCGTGTACTGACAATGGTAAACCTACTTTTGCCCACCCCTGTACTGCATGGTTCCATTCTTATGAAGTTCAACATTTATAAATGATGTTAGAAGTTAGGGTAATGGTTACTCTTGGGGAAGGGGGAGAGAGTAGTGATGAGAGGACACCAGATAAGCTTAGAGAAGGCTGGTAAGGTTCGGTTTCTTTGACCTGGGTGGTGGTTTCATGGGTCTGTTCACTTTATAATATTGCATTAAGATGTTCAGTTGATTTGTGCAGTTTTCTGTATGTGTTAGGCTTAAGCAAAGGAGGAAGGTATTAGTCTCTTTGACTTTCTGCTAATTTTTGGACTCCTGCAGTGACTTTTCTTTTTTCACCAGTGTTGCCGTGAGTCTTGACGGTGGTATTGCAGGATAATGGTTAACCCCCGGACTCTGGAACCAGCGTGGCTGTGCTCAAGCCCTGGCTCTACCACATGGGAACTGGGTGACTGCCTCACTAATAGGCTAATTGGTGCCTGTCTGCTTCAGTCCCCTCGTCTCTAAATTGGGACTTGATGATAATAATGGGGGTTGGTGATGATGATGATGATGATGATAGAATCTACCTTAGCAGTTTGTGAGGATTCAACAATTTATTATGCATTAGCCCAAGAATGCCCAGCATAAACATTTTTATTACACCTCTATTGTTGTTTGCACCGTAGACTGTGGAATCCAGAAGGAAATGAGAAAATTAAATTCCCAAGGTGTATACCCCAATGGCCTTGCAATGGATCCTCCAAATACGACAGAAGAGCCCCCTTACCTAGGAATCACTGCCAAGCCGTAGGCACTGAGGGGGGAAAAAGGAACATGTATGACATCAACTCCACTTTCTAGAAACTTATAATCTACTTTCAAAGATCCTGGCAAACGAAAACATGGTTAATATAAATATGGCTTATAAAAAGTGTGGGGGCCAGCAGTGTGGAGAACATTTGGAAACATTTTCCGAAGCTCTGTTTCATCTTCAATCACAAGTAACAGTATAAAGAAGAGCCAGTCCTGGTACTAGACACTGGTTACTATTTCCTACAAAACACCTGACATTATCTCATTTAATAGCTCATTCAGCAAAAGTACGATCGTGTCTCTATATATTATCCACACGAAAGGGAAATCACTGTGTATGAATAAGTAAAAATGAAAATGATAGTGGCTGAAAATTTTGGAGTAAAGAGCAAGTCTTTGGTTGTTATTCAAAGATTTTTTTTTCTTGTTTACTTCAATGAAAGAGCAAGGCTGTTTGGTTCCTTAAAAAGAAGGTGAAGTAAAATAAAGATCATCAGACATCAGTTTTCTCTTTAGTGCTTGCCTTGTGGGAGGCCTGTGGGACAGGACCCTCGCAGGTGGAGTCCTCTCTTTAAGGGTCCCAGTTCTCTCATCTTTGAGACACGGAAGTGCATCAGGATTTCACAAGGGGTGGGGGAGCTTCTTCCAAGTGCGTATTTGTCCCCTTTAGCTCTTGATAGAGGAGGTCATCAGAGGATGTGGCTGCTGGTTGACCCAAACCCCAAGCTGGACCTGGGCAATCAGAGTCTCCTTACCCCCTCCCCTGTCCATGGAATGTGAGTTCCACCTGCTGTTCCCATATTGGCAGCCACTTCAAGGGTGCAGCCTTGAGCGAGCACTGTGTTGTTGAGACCATCGACTGTGTACGTGACCGAACCACATTGAGGCCACTCTATCAACTTTAAGATTCTGGCGGGCAGGTGCAGAGATCTACTCATTTTGCAGCACTCAAGACAAGCCTCCCCGGTGAGACCCCATGATTACTAAGCCTGCCACCTACCAGTATGGAGTGGCTGCCTCTCTTTCTTTGGTTTCTTTCGCCTTGTCCTCTGTGTACCGGGGCCACTTTTGAATGTCACCTGGGGAACTCCTGAGGTTACAAACCAATAGTTCCCCACCCCAGCCTGGGTTGGCATCGCAGCTGGCAGTTAGCATCCCTCTTTGTGACAGGATGGGTGTGATTGGAGGAGTTTTATAACTAGCCTTCTAGCAGTAGTACTTAAATCATAAGTGGATTCTTCCACTTGCTGGGCCCCTATCAACTGTGGGTTATTCCCTTTTTAGACCTAGTATTCCAGGACTATTTTTTGTTGTTGTTGTGATACTAACAATAGCAGTTTTGACTTTGAGAATGACAAAAAGCAATTTTTAAGTTTTTGCTGAGGTCACATTTGAGAAGCATTCGCTTGTCAGAGCAGTTATGTTGTGCTTTCTCTTGTCTGGTAAGTGGGAATCTGCTGAAGACAGAAACGTTATGCCCTGTGAAAAATGGCCCCACCGAGGGAGAGCAATACTTGGTACTGACTGTAAAAGAAAGAGAATATTGCGAATAGGTCAAGGAACATTGTGAGGCTTAATTAGGAAAAATTGATGGTCTCTGTAGTTTTCTAGGTTTGAATATGTGGTTCTAAGGAGTGTTCTTCAAACTTTTTGCTTACATCCTCCTAAAAAGAAGGTTGAAAAACGATTTACTGCCTCACACATTTAAAATTTGTCACCATAAGTTGACATACATTAATTTTTGATAGCAATAGAATAAATAAGATGAGGATTGGCTAGAAATATTTCATGACGTGATGCTAAGACAGGTTTATCTACTTTATTTGAATAATACAGTGTGAATCTGAAGTAAATCACATAGCATTTTTATCCATGGTTTTATTTAATTGGTAGCTCCAAAAACATTCCGCATTCCACGTTGATAGATTTGAAAGAATCAGAGGCACTAGCCGATATTGCTTCGGGTTGCTCTGAATTCAGAACATCCCGGCATTCAGAGGGTCTAATCAGGAGGGGGGAAAATGAAGATTAGCATTTTTACTTTGTTTTGGGGCTAGAAGGAGAGAAATGGGTAGACCATCAATCGGGTAGGCCATCAATCGTTTTCAACTTTGTTTTCTTGACGGCAGAGAAGGTCATAGATGATAGCGTAGAGTGTTGTCATTAGGACTAGCTTCCTACTTGGGTAAAGCAATTCCTTATTGTTGACTTGGTCATCCATTGTCAGAAACTGAGGACTTAACCTTAACAAGTTCCTTTTAGTCCAGTCTGCTTGGGGTAGCTCTGATTGTTTGAAGGCTGTTCTCCATAATTCACCTGAAAGTTGTATCCTTCCATTAGTTCTTAATTTTTTTTTAAATATATTTTATTGATTTTTACAGAGAAGAAGGGAGAGGGATAGAGAGTTAGAAACATCGATGAGAGAGATCGATCAGCTGCCTCCTGCACGCCCCCCAGTAGGGATGTGCCCACAACCAAGGTACATGCCCTTGACCGGAATCGAACCCGGGACCCTTCAGTCTGTAGGCCGATGCTCTATCCACTGAGCCAAACTGGTTTGGCTAGTTCTTAATTTTTATAATTTTCATCTGAGGATATGTTTACTGCTTTTGAGAGAGAGAGAGAGAGAGAGAGAGAGAGAGAGAAACATTGATCATGCCTCCTGTACATTCTCCTGTACATTCCCCATCTCCCCATCTTGGGGATGAACCTACAATCTAGGTATGTGCCCTGACCGGAATCAAACCCGAAACCTTTTGGTGCCTCAACTAAGCCACCCGCTCAGGGCTCCAATAGTCCTTTGTTACTTTGTTCTGACTCTAGCTGTATGTTATTTCCACTTCTGCATGACTGTCTAGTATGCATTTGAGCATGGATAGTACATCCTCTCTAGGCTTTCTTTTCTAAGCCATTTCTCAAACATCACTTACATGCAATCTGCTAGTAATCCACATGGATGCTTTTGAAAAATAAAAAATTAGGACTCCCACACTTTTGGTTTGAACAAATATTACCTACTAGGAAACTATTGAAATTTATTAAAACTTACTAAAATGTGGCACACATACATTAAAATGAGACAGTCTGTGTAGCAGTGGGGAGGAGGAGTTTTAATTTAGTATTCTGCTACAAAGTCTGTCACATGGTGCTCTGGAACATCACAAAGCCCTCACTGTGTATGACATTCTGGACATTCTTGTAACCAGGGTTGTCTTAAGTTTGTTTTTAATGACTCTTCCTACATTCATATTTGCAGAAATGCTTTTTTGAACCTGTATTTTGTGGTTCCTGATATTTTGTGATTGCACCTCTTTGATTGGTACTTGGTTCTCCAGTTCTTAATTACTGAGTTCTTTTGGGGTAAAAATTTTTGAGAACCAGGTTTTATGTCCTGGATCCTTAACCAGGTATTTGGGCCAGACTCACCTGGACAATTTATTTCTCCCATGAATACACATGGACAGGCTTTATCTCAGATTCAGATTTAGCAGGTCCATGGGACCAGGAAATCTGCCTAGCACGCACCTCTCCCTTCTCGCCTCTGTCAATGACGTTAGAAATGTCCAAATCTATAGAGGATTTTTATGAGTTTACGTGAGCCAAAATGATGACAACTGCTGGGAAGCAAAATCTCAACAGATTGAGAAAATGATACAGAGACTGGCAGTTTTACAGCTTATTTTATACATTAGAATGAAAAAAGGAGACATAAGGTTGCATGAAATCCATTGGTGGTAGATTAGGGAGGTAGGAGAAAGCAAAGCAGGAGATCTCTGAGATTGAATAAAGAGTAAAACAGAGACATTGCTTATTTTACATCGGTGGGTACAGGATAGTTAACAATGAACACTTACAATACTTAGAGACAGTATTTGGGAAACAAAATAACAATGAGGGGGTCTGTGGTATTGTACTGTGGTGGGAGGTTGTACGCTGAGGGAATAACTCTGACATTCCAAGGGTGTAGTATTGTACATGCAAAAAGACAATAGACAGGTTCACTTAAGGTAAGGAGTAAGGATTGACCTTTGTCAAGGAAGCTGTTGGTATAGGATGTGACTGCCCAGTATGACTCACTTTTCAGTTAAGAATTTTTATGTTCAGACCATCCTGTGTTTACTTTTGGTTTCTGAGTGTGTGAAGCTCGCCATGTAGGCCTCCCGTAAGCTTGTCAGGTTTAGTTCACTGCCCCTTTTCCATTCGCACCTCTAATTCACAACCAAGTCCTGTGTGAAGGGCTTTCAGTTCCATTTCTCCGCATTCATTCCCATTGCCCTCCTTCAGGCCCCACCACTGCTTTGTGCCTCCTCACTGACTTTCCACATCCATCTCTTCCTGGGCTGTCAGCATTATCTTAGTCGCTGATTCAATCTTGTCACCGGCGATAAAAAACCTTCCCTGGTTTCCCGTTGTCTACAGGTGTCCAAATTCTCTTGATAGGTTTGAAAGGCCATCAAAATCTGGCTCCATAATATGTTACCTATGGATTCAGCATCTATTCAAAATGCAGATTATGATTCCCACCCATCAAATTCCATTGTGCCTTTTTTTATGGTTTGCTGGCACTTTGCTCTTAGATTTAGATGTTCTCTTCCAGCTTTGAAGTCAGTTCCTATCACAGAATTTGGCTTATAGTTGCACACTTTTGTTTTCTCTTTTCTTGTTTGCCTATTCAATGTGTGTTGAATAGATGAATGCCCATATGCATGTTGTCACAAATTACCCTTCTGTGTAACTAACTGTATTGCAGAAGCTGTTCATTCACTTCCAAATGTGTCTGATTTATTAGCCAGTACATCTTCATATTGCTCTTACGTGAGTCAGGGGAGACTATCTAGTGTCTTATTGAAACAATAATAAAAATGCTTATTTTATTCTTTCCATCTAATTTTATTTTTAAGAGGAAAAGGTATGGATGTAGCATGACTAATTCTTAGTCAAAGACTTCCTTACAGTGAGTGGAGAGAGTGGGATTGCATGCATAGAGGAAAAAACCAGGAAGAAAATAATACCAAAATGGTAAAAAGTAGTTGTTTAAAGATGGTAAAATGATGGTTATTATTTCTCCTTTTGCTCTTCCGGTTTTCTATAATCTTTTTATATTACATTCTGAGTATCTATGGGCTATGTGATTATGCATATAGTCTTAATCAATTTTTTGCATCAACTATAATGTACTTACTGTTTTTATAATGAAAGATAAGTTTCATTTTACAATGGTATTTTATCTGAAATTGGGTAACAGAGACATTTAAAAAACTAAAGCATTTTTAAATAAACATTAAAATAAGCAAAACAGTTACACAGAAGGGTAATTTGTGACAACATTGGGCTGCAAATTCTTACTCCAAATTAATATGCTTTCTTAGATTAAGGTAGAGACAAGTCATAGTGTTGATGTCACAAAAACTTTCTCTTGGTTTTTAATACTAAATTATACATTTTGATTATTTTTACTAGGAATGGGCCGTAGTTCTTTAAGGGAGGGAGATGAAAGACATTAATTTGACTTTAACATTACAACTTTTATGCCTAGGCTTCAGGAATGTGTCTAATAGGGCAAAGGTTCCCCAGGGACAATAGACATCTAATCTAATAGAGATAAAGGATTAAACATAAACCTGTCCCTAGAGAGAAGAAAAGTGAATAGGATAATTGGCTCAGGGACCTGGTGTCACCTGGAAACAGATGCTGCACTCATAGCTGGAATGCATCATGAACAGACGTAATCCAGTATTGCAGAGTGCCTGGGAGATTGTGTCTGAGTTACAGGAGCTAGAAAGATGTTGTTATTCTCCAAGATGAAGGTTACAGAGGGCTAGTCTAGTCCAGTTTAGGCTCTCTGGATCCGGAGAACCTGTGTGTGTGATCTGGTAGAGGTCTCAGGGATCTCTCTGATTGGGGACAGTGTGACAACTTTTTCACAGGGCTGCTTTGTAGAGCCGATCTTAGAGTTCTGGGCATTGCTTGGGACTCTTGCTTCTTCTGCACTAACTCTTCATGAATGTGGTTTGTTTTGTAATAGTGTTTGGTGAGTTTTACGTGACATGTATCTAGGAAGACTTGCTATTCCATACTCTTCTTTTCCTCTGAATTGTCTCAGCAGTCACAGGAGAGAGAAAGGGAGATTGGGGGAGAATGGTTCCAAATCATATGGGTACAGTTTTTAAAAATCTCTGTAAATGTGATGATCGTTTGGTTCTATCCCTTTAAATTCAGAAAAAGTTTTTCTCTAAAGCCATAGACAATTTAAATAAGTATTCTTTTTGGATTCAAGTAAACAAATGATAGCCCTGACAGTGTAGATCAGTTGGGTAGAACCAAGGTTATGGGTTTGATCCCCAGCTAGGGCACATACAAGAATCTACCAATGAATGCATAAACAAGTAGAACAAATCAATGTTTCTCTCTCTCTCTCTCTCTCTCTCTCTCTCTCTCTCTCTCTCTCCTCTCCCTCTCTCTGTAAAATGAATCAATAAATAAAAACAAATGATACTTCCTCTCTCTGTAAAATGAATCAATAAATAAAAACAAATGATACTTCCTTTCTCTATAAAATGAATCAATAAATAAAAGCAAATGATAGGTTAGAAATATCCTAGAGGAGCAAAAAAGAAAATATTAAATACTAATCAAAATATTATATATTTAATATGTTTTAAGTGTACTGGACTTGATTTTTCTAAGATTTTCTAAGAGTCTTAAAAATACTATTTCTTCAAAAGACAATATTTCTTTTTTTAAAAATCCTCATCCAAGGACATTTTTATTGATTTTTAGAGAGAGGAGGGGAGACAGAGAGAGAGATGCATGTGAGAGAGAAACATTGATTCATAACATTGAAACATGAGTTTTCACATTAGAAGCTTTTGATGAACTTTTAAACATTCAAATTTTCATACGTATACTATAAACACTCAATATTTACATTTAATTTATTTTAAAAACAGGCCACTGTATTAAAATACATAGTGGTGAAAAAAATAAGCTGTTATTAACTAGTGGGCTTATTCTTTTTAAATTGAGCAAATGTTGATTCTAACATCTTTAGTTCTGCTGTGACAGAAAGAAGCGGTCAACACTCGGTTACCGCTGTCTGGGCTCTGAATGTGTTACTTCATGTGGATAATTCAGGAAACCAGAGAGGTGTTTTTTTGGACTTGGCATTAAGTAGATGAAATAACACTCACAAAAAAAGAGACTCTACCATGTTTTTGAGAATTATCTCATGGCTAAGGAGTAGAAAGCTCGGCCTCAGAGCTCTACGGGTTCCTCATCTGATTGAACTTTTTATGGAGAATATTTCAAAACTTGCTGCAAACAGATGCCCCTTCAGAATTAAATTTTACTTAGTGGAAAGACTATAGAGGCTCTTTTTTTTATGTTTATAGTTTATCATATCTAGAAGTATGGTAATAAATTAAAACTGTTTTTCTTAGGTAGTTAACACTACAACAGCTCCAACTGTCTTGTTTATATGCAACATCTAGGACATTTGGAATGTAGTCATTTTCTGAAGGATCGCTATAAATTATCTTTTTTAAAAATATTTTTATTGATTTCAGAGAGGAAGGGAGAAGGAGATAGAAACATCAATGATGAGAATCATTCGTGCATATATTGTTTTGCTTCATCATTGTATGCACTTGGAGGCCTAGAATTATGGAGAACTGCATATAATCTATTTTTAGGATTTTACTTAATGTAGAAAAGTATTATGATTCATTTTGGTCATGCAAAGATGTATTCTGTCACAGAAACATTTTTCAGAAGGAATAAAGGTATCAGTTGTAGTTATCGGCTGTGTCAAGTAACTTTAATAATATTGTAGAAAATTTAGGAAACACAAAAAATCTATACTAATAAAAGGATAATATGCTAATTAGTCCAGGTTGACCAGACATCTTCCAGATGCCCAACTTCCTTTTGGACAAAGCCACGGTGGCAGGGGCTGAGGCAGAAGCGGTTAGGGGCAATCGGGCTGGCAGGGGAGCAAGCAGTTAAGGGGTGATAAGGCTGGCAGGGGAAAGCAGTTAGGGGTGATCAGGCCAGCAGGGGATGGTTAGGTGGCGATCAGGCCTGCAGGCAGAGGCGATTAGGGGTGATCAGGCAGGCAGGCAGGCAAGCGAGCGGTTAGGAGCCAGTGGTCCCAGATTGTGAGTCAGACATCCCTCCGAGGGGTCTCAGATTGGAGAGGGTGCAGGCCAGGCTGAGGGACCCCCCTCCCACTCCATGGACGAATTTATTGCATAAATTTGATTCTCCAGGCCTCTAGTAAGAAAATAAATGTCCCCTTGAAATAAGCACTCACATTTGGGGGCAAATATTTTTAAACTTCTCTCTCTTTCCATCAATCCATCTCTGTATTTTTCTTTTCACAAAAAGATTTTCATAAAGTTCATACCATATTTTTCTATAATTTGACTTTTAAAAAGATATAGAATGGATATTTTTCTGTTAAATACTTTCACAAATTGTAAACAGGAGAATTGTTTCTTAAATGTCATGGACCAGCTGACATGTGAAAAGCTGGAGGAGATACATATCACCCTTTTCAATTAAAAAACAAAAACAAAAGCTAGTAGTTTTAAGAGAACAAAAATATACACCAAATAATGGTATTTAAATGATTTCAGTCTGACCAGTGGAATAAAAACTCAATAAATTTCAGGTTATTTTCTTCATGGATTATATCCTCTTTGGATAATACTCATCAGTTTGCCGTGAAGAATATACCCACCAATCACGGAACTGTGTTGAGGTGCTTTCAATTGCAAGTAGCAAATGTAATTAAACATAAACATTGAACTATTTCATATAAAAATAAGTTTGGTTGGAAATCTCTGTGGTTGTTCAGTGGTTTAATGATGTCATCAGTGATCCAGGTGCCATCTGAGTTTTTGTCTTGCCATTCTTAATGTTATCAGCAGTGTTTTCTTCACGGTCACAGATAACTGCCAACCAAACATCTGTCCTTACTCCAACTTCCCAAGAAGAGGGAAAGGGGCAACAACAAAGAAGCCTCCTTCTAGTTCTCTTCTTTATCAAGGAGAAGCTTCCAAACGAACTTACCCTTAGTAAGTTTATGTAAGGATTTGTTTCTATTATTGCTATTTCTTCATCTCACTGGCCAAAGCTTCATCTCATTGGGTCACAGGCCTCACTCCTGGACCATTCCCTGGCAAAGAGGGATTGCTTTGCCTACCCTTAGATTGCTGATAAAGAGATCCATGGCCTTGAGGTGCTTGTACTACCAGTCTGGCTTTGTTTCTCGGGGCCAGGCATGTTGCCCTACAAACAATATGAGGTGAAGTTTTCTGTTCGCAAAGGAGGGGGTTGGCTGTTAGGTTGTCCTCAACTGTGCTAGTATAAGAACATACACCCTGAGAAGAAAGAAAAGATTTACGTCTGCTATAAAATTCATTTTGGTACTTTTTATGGGACTCTTCACAAACAGAATGTTCTTATTAAAAAGTGGAAACATTGATTTATGTGTAGTGATGTGAAATGTAAATTATTGTGTAAAGTTACTCCTTAATCTCCAAAGATAGAGCTCTAAATACTAACTTTCTAGTGGAAGTGAAAGAATAATTTCTAAACAAAGTACAAACAAATGATTAAGAAAGAACAGTTCTACCCATTGCATCACATGAGATTTCTAAACTTTGAGTCATCACTGGCAAAGTACTGGGATCACTGCTCTCAGAATGTATCATTCATCTCCTAAACCTCAGCTTCCTCATCTGTAAAATGAGGAAAATAATAATACTGACCCAAGAGCATTGTTGAGTTGACTAAATGAGTTAATGTAGCAAGGTATTCACTAACCATCTATAAGTTTTAGTTGTGTTGTTATCATTGATGTCATTTAACATTTTACACAGTACATTCACATTCTTTCATGGTTCCTTCATTGCAACCCTGTGAGGTAGGAATTTCCATCTTCATTTTATAGGTAAGAACATTATACTTTTATGTCTCAATCATGAATGAGCCCAACAATGATTCTGTTTATCTTTTTAGTTTAGTTATACATTTTACTACTGCTGGAAGCAGAAATTATGCATGGAATGTACACATTCTGAAATTACATGGTCCATAAGATCCCATTAGAAAAATTGAAGAGGGAATGTTTTGTTAATAGATAGCAAGTAAGGAGTTAATTGCACCCAATATAAATAATTATGCTCATCCACTGCATTAAATTTCTTGGAATTGATTTTTATACATAAATATATCAACTCTAGAGTGAGAGTATAAGTGTAAGCAAAGATTTTGGTATATATGTGACAGGTTCCTTTGCTTTCAGTATATTCTATTCCTGTGTATTTTATGGCTGTGACTGGTGTAATGGAAGGAAAGTGGATCCAGTCTCATGAATATGTGTTGACACTAAGATGCCAAGCTCATAAGGAAGGAACCCAAGCTCTCATGAAGTCCAATTTAATTTAGTATGGCCACAGGCAAAAAAATACCATCTGAACATTTAATATTTACTTTTGACTCATGTTCAAAATTGACAGCATTTATTGTTATAAAAAGTATGTACTTTGCTCTGGCTTGTGTGGCTCAGTTGGTTGAATGCCATCCCTTGCACCAAAAGGTCACTGGTTCAATTCCTGGTCAGGGCACATAACCCAGGTTGCAGGTTCCCGGTCGGGGTTGGGGTTGGGGTTGGGGTCAGGGTGCGTTCGGAAGGCAACTGATTGGTGTTTCTCTCTCATACCAATGTTTCCCTCTCCCTTTCCCTTCCTCTCTCCTTCTAAAAAATCAATAACAATTTTTTTAGAATTATGTACTTAAAATGACTTTATATCTGGATATGTTAGATCATTTCATTTGCATTGAAGGTAATGTTATTTCACCTTATTTTTTGCCAAAGCATCTTATAGAAGAACCAACCATTAACCAAGGGAATTTTTTACACTTCAGGAGGTTGTTTTGGCAGAATGCAGCCATAGGCTGAGTGACATGCCCTATTGCATAATAGGGTAAATGACATTACGACGGCTTCCTGCAGATCTAGAAATCAGGTAAAGACTTTAATTCTCATTGGCTCTAATAAATGCTCAGGAGTGTTTAGAAGTGTTTCAGACATGGATGTGCTAGGACGAGAAAATGACTAGTTGGGGTATCATCAGAGGCATTAAGGGAACCAGGAACAGTTACTGCTGTCCTGCGACTTGCTCTCAGAGAGCGAATTGGTCTGCTGGGATCACATTCTGGCTGCTTCTATTACTGCCTGCTCCTGGGCTTGACAGCCTGAGTTCATATTTCCCTGTTTGTGCTCATTCTCACACCTGACTAAGCCACAGAGCTATTTGTGTAGTTGAGGCAGGTCAGAGGTGTTACGTGACTACACAGATAAGCAGATAAAGATGAAATGGTACACTAGCAGGGTGATGCCTGCTGTGCTTTCTGCGCTTTCTTACACAGACTTACCGGTTCATTCCGCACAGGGCTGCTGGTTGGAAGGTGTCACCTGAACAAATGCAGTGTGAAAAGCCAGTGTGACTCCAACTTCTGCTTTTCCTCTTTTTCTTTGAGCCTGAAGAGAAGCAGTTGTGGGAGGTTGGGCAGTGTTGTTGGTTTTCACGTGCTCCTCTGCACCATGTAGCATAAGGGTCATATGAAAAGTTCCCATATTGCAGGGGACATATGTCCATGGATTCACTGTGAGAAGACTGAAAAGCCCTTTGCATTGTGAACAGTAAAAAACAAAAACCAAACTGAAATTTTAAGTTCTCAGGCTAATGCAAATATTTATTTTTGCAAGAATTTATTTTAAACTAAGTAAAATCAGATCACATTTCTCAAAAAGAAAGGTAATCACTCAACTAAGCAACCATAATAAGTGTGGATTATTGCCGATGGTCTTAATCCAGCATCTAGAAGGGGTTCAGGAATCTGGAGAAGGCGCTGTGTGCAAATTAATAAAGAATCCAGAGACGAAACATAAATTTGGAAGTCATTTTGGAGAGCCAGAGAAGACATAGCTAAAGGAACTACGTTCTCCTGTGTCTCTGGACCCTTTGCTTTTTTATTAACACAAATTGTCCTAAGGCAAAGTAGATATACATCAAAGGCAAGGTTTAATATACAGAATCCATTGCCAGATTGGGGGCAACTGCCTACGGCTGTTCAGGTGTTTGGCCAGTAGGAGGCAATGACATGTAGATTGAAATGCCCTCAGCTGTCTGGCAGCAAGCAATCATTTATGCATCCTTTTCTGGTTTGGGGAACTTCCCTCAGCCATTTCCAGATGATTCAGCTCTGCTGACATGCTGGAATTGGCTTCTGGCAGAGTATACTCATAAGGGCTCTTGCTTCCCAGGTTTTAATCCATTACCTAAAAGAATTAGTTCTATGTACCTCTAATCCATGTTCCTTGTAGGAGATACTGTCCATTCTCATTATTGGCCTATAAGACAGCATCGCTAATTTGTAAAACATATACACACTATAAACACACATACACACAAACATATACAGGTAGCATAATTTTAACTGTGGGTGTATCAAAATTTTAATCATGATTCTCTTTTGAAGATGGGATTAAGTCAGGGAACCAAAAGTGTGTTCCAGTGCACCTAATATTTTTGGGAATAGAGAGACTCAGTCCCCTTGGTCTTCGGCAGCTATGTGCATCCAAGCTGTTCCGTCTGTTCTTGGGTGAAGCCAAGTGGTGATTACTAAAAGGCCAGAGTGTGTCAGGAGACAGGTGAGAAGACAAAGAAGAAGGCAACATCCTAAGATGGGTAGACGGACTCTCTGTAAATATCTCTTCAAATCTATTTGAATTGCGATCCATTCAGGAAGGTTAATGTCCATGCAAAATGCAGGTAGGAGGCCATAAGGCAGAACAGATATTCAAGTGCCGGAATATAGGAATTATAGGAACTCGGAAAAGAAAATCACTATGTCACGAAGTATTTTAAAAGACCCCATTTAGAGGCAGGCACCTTGAGGGCAGGAGAACCGAGAGTTTACTTTTAAGGGAATAGAAAGGGAATATTGCATGCTTTCCTATGTACTAACCATGGTGGCTTAAAGGATGCTGGGATTAGGAGGCTGTGCGGTTCGATTGCTTCCTGTCAGCCTGGGCAAAAGTAGAAGCACAAGTACTTAGAAGAGTTCTTGTTATCTGAAAAGAATGATATGTGATTTTGGGATTAGAACATTTGGTGTTCCCCTGGGCAGGATGGTTCCCCGGATTCTTTGTCTGCCGGAGCCGAAGGATGAATCCACAGACTGAAGACGGTATAGCAAAGGTGGAGATTTATTGAAGAACAAATACAGACTCCCACTTGGGGAAGGGGAAAGAGTCCTGCCAACTTCCTGTTTCCACAGTTTATAAAGCCTGCAAGTCCCTGTGTCCTGATATTCCCTTTGATTGGTCAATATTCCCTTTTAATTGTTTCCTTTAGTAACTCCTGAGGCCCTTCTCCCTCGTCATCCTCCTATTCCCTCTGGGCTTTCTTTATTTTGTAAATATAGACCTTTTGGCTACTCCCAGTTTCCTTGTCTTATGGAAATGTAACTTCTCCCAGTCTGTAGCCCTGTGTTTTTTCCATGGACCCCCAATTCTAAAAATTTCCTAAACCTGCCTATATTCTCCTAAAATTCCTATTTCAGAAAGCTGCTAATTCTTCAGGAGAGCTAGATGGTTTTCCTGTCAGTAACCTAAAGGACAAACAAGGTCCTTAGAGAAAGACATATAGTAACCTTTGGAGGAAATTTAGTGATATAATGGCTGAGAACTGGAGGATCTAGGGGCCAAATTCATTGGCTCGCACCACTGCCCAGTGACCTCACTTGGGAGTGAAATGGTATTTTTGGGCTGGAACCCAGATTCTTTGTCCGCCGGAATTGAAGAATGAATCCACAGACAGAAAGTGGTATAGCAAAGGTGGAGATTTATTGAAGAACAAGTACAGATTCCCACATGGGAGGGGGAAAGGGTCCCACTGAGTTCCTTTTCCCTATGGCTTATAAGCAGGGGGTCCTCAAACTTTTTAAGCAGGGGGCCAGTTCACTGTCCCTCAGACCGTTGGAGAGCCGGACTATAGTTTAAAAAAAAAACTATGAACAAATTCCTATGCACACTGCACATATCTTATTTTGAAGTAAAAAAACAAAACGGGAACAAATACAATATTTGTATTTGCATGTGGCCTGAGTGCCATAGTTTGAGGACCCCTGGCTTATAAAGGTTGCAGAGCCTGGTGCCTTGATAGCCCCTCTGATTGGTCACTATTCCCTTAGACTGGTTACTATAGTAACTCCTGGGCTCAAAGGTTGAGTCTCACAGGGGACATGTGAGGTTCTCCACCCCCCTTTCTTATTGTTTTCCTATTCCCTTGGGCTTTCTTCTTCTTTTGAATGAAGGGCTTCCTTCTCTTTATTTTGTAAATATAGACCTTTTGCTGTTCCCAGCTTCCTCATTCTATGGAAATGTTCCTGTTGCAGCTTCCCAGCTATGGAAATATACCTTCTGCTGCTCTCCAGCCCTGTGCTTCCTCCATGGTCCCCTTAATTTCCAAAATTTCCTAAAACCTGTCCTATTTCACCCCTTAAATTCCTGTTTCAGGAGCATGCTAGAACTCACGGGGAATAGATAATGTTGGCAGTATCTTCCCCCAAAGATCAGCTCTGAGCTGGTTTTTGTTGATAAGCTGTCCCATAAGTGCTGGGGCTCTCTGTTCCTGACAGCGGAGGCAGCGGGGTATTGAAAACAGGATGACCAGTTGATAACTTATTAGGAATATAGAGAAGCCCAATTATCTTCTTGCTTAGAGAAGGCCACCCCCCTTCCCACCTCCCCTGGTGGACCAGAGGGTACAGGCCAAGGCTGCAGGGTTGTCCCTAGGAATTTGACTTGGATTCTTTCCAATGTGTGGGTAAATGTTTGCTTTTTCAAAGCAGGTGTTACCTGGCAACCTCCACATACCTCATTTCGTAAGCCTCCTGGTAATCCTGACGGGAAGGCATAGGATTATTTTGTAGTTGAGGAAACTGAGTCTCAGACACGTGATTCACTCACCGCTGCTCCACAGCAAGTGTGTGGCTGAACTGGGATTAGATCTCCAGCATGCCCAGCTCCCCTGAGACCAGCAGCCTTGCTCTTCCCAGCCAGCCACCGAGCCGCAGGTTAAAGAGAACGGCTAACGCACACCCCTGCGAGCTGGACAAGCCAGCTCATTCCCACCCACCCTACCGACACACAGGACAGAAGAAGCATTAGTAGCTGTGAGGAGACAGCTGGGCTTGAGGTTTACATGGGTTGTGGCAAGTGAGATTGGGACATGAGGGTAGATTGGCATCGGGGAAGCTAGACCGAGGAATTGGAGTCGCTCTGGTTAGGCAGGAAGGAACAATGTCAATGAGATAGGGACATAATGGTGGGAGGGCGCTCTGCTCTCACAAACCCAAATAGTATTTAGGGTGAACTCTATGAAATTGACAACCCACATTGTGGCCAATGAATGACAATGCCGTCTGGTTTAACTAAAATGGCGTCCCTGGTGTTGCTGTAATCCCATTCTCCTGTTTCACATCCACTTTCACCTGAGATGTTGGAGAGCGATGCCATCTGAGTTCACTGTTTGCAGATACCAAGCAAACAATCTTGTCCAACTAGTTAGAAGCCGGTTCTCTTTTGGCGAAAGGTCAAACCGGCTTCACAGGTTTATACGTTGCCACAATTTAGACGGACACTATAGAGATTAAATGCACAGAAACAGCACATGCTGCCTTCGTTTTTGGAAACCCTTTCATCAGAAACGAGCAGCCTACCTGCCTGCCTGCCTTCCATCCTGTCTCCATCCTGTTTTATTTCTTCCGACAGATTTTCATGGCATCTTGCTGGTATGCCTCTGATGGCTAACTTATGTGAACGCATTTATTTAGTGTCTGGGTCATAATACTCCTGCTATAAATGCAATTTTCCTCTTCTAAGCCCTGGCCTCAACTTTCCCTACCTGGAACCTGTCATCAGAGAAGCAGCCTGGCACCTGCAGATTCAGACACACTGAATTCTAGATCTCCTTCAGCCACTAAATGGTTTGGTGAACTTGAGCACATTCATTAAATTTGGCCTTCATTTCTAAGCGTGTGATTGAGGTAATCAAATTAGGCTATGGTGAGAATTAAACTAGATGGGTGTGTATAAATCGCTTACAAAGTGCCCAGCACTTTATAAGCCCACCATCAAAGGTAGCTTTTACGGGGATGACTATGAGCAGCCATTATTATTTTCCCTTGTTTTCAGCATAACAGCGATGTTCCTAATCAACAATACTTTTTAACTTCTCATTAAGCATGCAGAAACATTGTGTTACAACTCTGCCTCAAGACTCTTCATTGCTCCCAAACTGCCTATTGCATTGGCTCAAAATTTTCAGCCTGATCCTTGAGGTATAAAGTGGCAGAGCTGCGATTTGGCAGCGTGACCTCAACTCACCATTCCAGATTCATAGCTACTTCTCTCTTTTCCTACATATACTGTAGCTTATTACCTGGCAGATGGAAACACTTCCTATTTCTTCGGTGTTTTCCAGTCCATGCTTTTCCTCTTGTTTCTCTCCCGAGGAATATCTGTCTTCTCTCCTACCTCAGAGGAACTGTGGTTTTGCACCAGAAGGGCTTCTGCTTTCTGTTTTATTTTATTTTTGAAAACCTGTCAGATTGATTGCACATTTGTCAGATATTTGAGTCATATCTGATAGCTTGGGGTTCATTTTATTCTCAGTATGGTGCTGTATTATTTTTATCTAAGTGATCTGGTTCATAGTTGTTCACAGGAAGCATAGCCTTGAACACAGAACATTTAGTTCAAATCTCAACTCTGCCACTTACTACCAAGGTGACCTTACGTAAATTATTCACCCCTTGAAGACTCAGGTTCCTTGTGTTGAATGAGTATCACAGTAACTGCTTTTCAGAGTTGTGAGGATCTGATTTAATGATGTATGTCAAGTGCTTGACATATAGTAGAAGTTCAGTAAAGGGTAGAATTTGTTATGTCATGTGTTGTGCTCTGGGTACCTTAAAATATGTTATTAATATGGTGTTATGAATCCAGATTCTGAGCTTGTGCTCCTATGTCATTGGAATTAATTTCAGTGATTAAGCATCCATTGTTGTGGAGTTTTCATCTTAAGAAAGCAAATGCGGCCCTGACCAGGTAGCTCAGTTGGTTAGATCACCATCCTGATGCACAAAGGTTGTGGGTTCAAACCCTGGTCAGGGGACATACAAGAATTAACCAATGAATGCATAAATAAAGTGAAACAACAAATCAATCTCTCTCTCTCTCTCTCTCTCTCTCTCTCTCTCTCTGTCAAAATCAATAAATAAAATTTAAAAAAAAGAAAAGAAAGAAAGCAAATGTACCCTCCTAAACACAGAAGCCTGGCCAGTCTTGAGTGAAGGTGCCTGTATCTCCCCCAATCCTCCAGGAGCTGCTTTGATGAAAGAACCAAGGTGATTAACAATAGAAATTATAACATGTTAAATGAGGTGGAGAAACTGCCAGTAGATGTTTCCTTAACCAAAATATGACTCCATTTGTATTTTTTAAAATATATTTTTATTGATATCAGAGAAGAAGGGAGAGGGAGAGAGAGATAGAAACATCAATGATGAGAGAGAATCATCAATTGGCTGCCTCCTGCATGTTCCACACTGGGGATCGAGCCCACAACCTGGGCATGTGCCCTGACCAGGTATTGAACCAGGGTTCTCCTGTTCAACCTCTGAGCCACACCGACCAGGCAACTCCATTTGTCTTTAGTTCAGAGTCTAGAATAGATAGAAGCATTTCAGGATTCTCCTTTGTTTAATATTTGTAGCAGAACATAGGAAGAAAAATGGCAAAAAGAATTTCTGGTGGGAAAAATCATACAAAATATCTATTTTCAGCAAAATGGTTCATTACAGCTCCTTGAATTAACAACATAAAGCTTTACTGAGTCTGACTAAAATTAAGGGAGAACTTTGATATTTAGTTGTCTATTACCTGTATAATTCCACTGTGGATAGTCTCTAAAAACATTTATTCAACTTCTACTGTTCACTTTTTTTAGTGTAGTTTCTTAAGTATAATTTTATTCATTTAAAAATAATTAAAAATAAGAATGCTTTAAAATTAAAAATGTACATAAGGATATGTGCACTGAAGGGGGTAGTCAATGTGAAGGAATATGCCCCTCCCACAACCACAGTGCCCCTCCCTGTGGGTAACCAGCATATCCTTACAGAGCAGTTCTATGCACATAAAACACAATTATGAGTACAGCTGATTCTCATTGTTTGTGGTAGTTCTGTTGTATAAAGTTACCACAAACACCAAATTAACGAATACTGAACCATTGCACTCGGGAAATACAGTATTAGGGTCCTGTGAGCCTCTGGTCACAGCATTTTTGACAGCTGATCAATACATAATTTTGTTTTATGTGTGTATCAGTATCCGTTTAAAGACACCTTATCTAATATACAGTTGACCCTTGAACAATACAAGTTTGAACTGCATAGCTCCACTTACACATGGATTTTTGTCAATTGTCTGCATTTCAATTAACTCGTGCAGCTTGACCTCGGGTTGTTCAAGGGTCCACTCCACGGGACCGGGAATCTGTGAATCCAGAGGGCCGACTGTAGTTACATTACACAGTCTTCAGAAGGTTGACGCCCCTAACTCCTCACGGTGAAGGGTCAATTGTATGTTGTTCATTCATTAACACTGAACTCACAGGCAATGGCACTCTAACTCATGCCTAAATGAAGTTTATCGTAACCCATGAGGTTTCTGCATAAGGCACCTCACAGCCTTTGCTTAGGAACACTAGACAGCATTTCAGCACTCTGGGTCATTTAATTAATTAATTTATTTTAATCCTTACCTGAGGATATGTGTTTATGGATTTTTAGAGAGAGAGAAAAACATCATGTGAGCAAGAAACATCCATCAGTTGGTTGCCTCCCATAGGCACCCCAACCCAGAATCAAACCTGTAACCTAGGTGTGTTCTCTGACTGGGAATTGAACCTACAACCTTTTGCTGTATGGGAGGATCCTCCACCCAACTGAGCCACATGGCCAGGGATTGAGGTCATTTTAAACAGCAAAATTGCTACCAAAAAAAGCACAAAAATACAATAGACGTGGCATTAAATAAGACCTCGAAAAGATATCTCTTGCAGTATGAGCGCCAGAAAGAGGCAGAGAGACCATTGCCTTGTTTGATTGCAGCTGGGCAGGTAAGACACATCACGCGACTCAAATCTTTTGCCACTCTGTTCGTGGCCATAAGTGACCTGAAAGTACTTTGAGTATTGATTTTGAGGTTAGAAATAAACTTTGGTGAGTGAAAGAATTTACAAATATAGCATCTATGAAAAATGAGGATCAATTATATCTAGCTATCTATATATACCTATATATACTAATAATTTTAAACAGATGGTAGTATACAATTCATAATGTTCTATATATTGAGTTCTTCATTTAACACTACATCTTAAACATTTTATGCACACATATATAAAAGTGATGAAAATCAAGGTATCCAGTAATGTTTGCACGTGCATGCATGTGCGTGCTCGCGCGCGCGCATGTGTGTGTGTGTGTGTGTGTGTGTGTGTATAATAAGTAGTAAACAAACCCTTATGTGCTGTTAAAAAAAAGACTTTAAATCTTACTTGTTTTCCTTTAGGTACCAATTTCACCAATGTTAATAGGTCTTGCAAATCAATAAGAAAAAGATAAATAATTCCATAAGGTAGATAAAGGGCATAAACAGAAAATTTAAAACAAAGGACATTTTTCTTAGCCACTTCTTTCAGGAAACATCTGGGAAAAATGCCTAAATGTACTCATAACTGATGAAATGAAAGAAAACAGCAATGGTTACCACTTTAATCTTTTTTATTGAGACATTAAAATTTCTGAGCCATCTCAGTGCTAGAGAATGTGGGAAAATAATGTTGGTGGAAGTATAAATTCCTATACTTCTTGGAGTAGTTTTGAGGATAACTTTGCATTGTCTATTAACTGTTAAAAAGACTGAGGTAGAATCTTGTGCTGATGTGAAAAGATTTCAAAGATAAATTGTCATAAGTGAAAAACATCAAGAAGCACAAGAGTATTGAAAAAAATGATTTTAAAAAATGTATATATGCATATATCAATATACACAAATATGCATAAAAATCTGAGGAGTGAAATTGGGAGTCAGTGGGAAAGGGAAGGACACTTGGCTTTTGTCTTATGCTCTTCCTATATTACTAGACCTCTATTTTAACCATGTGTATGTATTTTTATAGGGAAATTTAAATCGAAAAACATTTATTTTACTTAATTATGCTTAAGCAAAAAGCTTGACAGTAAAAGATTCTCTCTGTCTTTTTCCTCTGGGTATGCTGGTATCTTGGCACATAGTAGGCACCCCATAGAGGTTTGCTGACTAAATGAAGAGAGGAAAAGAATATTTAAATAAAGTGTCCTTTAGTCCAGTAATAATGGACATCATTCTGTCACATACATTGTTGTTTCAGTTTTACCAATAAAGGAGAGAAAATACTGCAAATCACAAAGCTAAGACTAGAAGTGATTAGCATAATATAACAAAGCAGTGATTTTTAATCAGTGTGCCACAAGAATTTTTAAAACATGCAATACCTGACTCTTACCTCTTTTTCCTTAGATTGTAAAAAAAAAAAAGAAAAAAAAAAGACAACAGCCAAAACAACAATAGCCATCTGGTGTGAATGCCTCGTCTTGAATCATAAATATACTAGAGGCCAGGTGCATGAAATTCGGTTGGGGGGGAGGGGCCCTCAGCCTGGCCTGCACCCTCTCCAATCTGGGACCCTTCGGGGGATGTCTGACTGCCAGTTTAGGCCCGATTCCTGTGGGATTTGGCCTAAACCAGCAGTCGGACATCCCTCTTGTAATCCGGACTGCTGGCTCCTAACTGCTCGCCTGCCTGCCTGATCGCCCCTGATCGCCTCTGCCTGCTGGCCTGGTCTCCCCCTAACTGCCCCCCTGCTGGCCTGGTTGCCCCCTAACTGCCCTCCTGATGGCCTTGTCTCCCCCTACTGCCTCCTGATGGCCTTGTCTCCCCCTACTGCCCCCTGACGGCCTGGTTGCCCCCTAACTGCCCCCTGACGACCTGGTTGCCCCCCTGATTGCCCCATAACTGGTCCCCTGCTGGCCTGGTTGCCCCCTAACTGTCTGGAAGGAAGTCGGATATCCAGAAGATGTCCAGTCAACCCGGTCTAATTAGCATATTACCCTTTTATTAGTATAGATAGGTCATATAATAGAGTTGCATCTTATTGGTCACATTGCATAATAAGTTTGTGTCTGATTGGTTAATTCTTGATCCCAGAAATTCTTATATACAAGTTTAGGCATCTGATTTTTTTAAGTCATTTTGGAACAAAAAGGGTCGATAATTACTATTATTATTTATTTGTAAACCAATCAAACATACCTATTTTTTGTGTTAGATTAACAAAAAATATATTTTTTGGTGTACCGCAGAATTTTAGTAATTAGCTTATGTGTGCAATGATATGAAAAAGGTTGAAAACCACTGAAATAAAGCAACAGCGCAAAGTGAGTTTAGTATGACAACGGAGGCTAAGATTTTTGTCATGACTATTTGTTTAACATAATGTATATTTAACTTCTTGGTTACTAATTGGAGAATGGTTGTCACATTTGTCCTGGTTCTGGATGGATAGTGCCCCTGGGATATAGAAAAATGTTGAGAGTGGCAGTTTTCCTTCTCAGCTGTGTTCCTCTAATCATGGTCTGTTTACTATGATTAGAGGAAGTGGACAGGCTGATCTCAGGGGCAGCACCATACAAATTACATCATGTTTGGTTTAAATTTCTGTGATATTCAAAATGGGGTTAATTAAATTATGGACCATCATACAAACTACATCATTTCTATGGAGATGCATGAATTTTACTGACATGGGATGATGTATTCTTCTATAATATGAAGAGAAGACTTTATACTATGATTTGGATTTTGTAATGATATATGTTAATAAGTGCACTGAATTATAAATAAGTGCAAGAAAATAATGTAATGGTTTTCATAGAAATCATTATATATTACAACATAAATAACTGACTTGGCAAACTTAGTTTCAGTGTATAACAACCATTAACTTTGTCTTACCTTTGCATTTATACATAAAGTAACTTAGTATTTACTTTTAAAATGTATTTGTTTAATCTTCCCTGTTCTTAGAAAAGGATTTGCAATTAGATGTCAACATTTTTTTAAATTGCACATGCTTTTATTTTTCTTATTTTTATAGATTTTTTAAAAATTGATTTCAGAGAGGAAGGGAGAGGCAGAGAGAGTCAGGAACATCAATGATGAGAGAGAACCACTGATTGACTCCTGCATGCTCCCCACTGGGGATCGAGCCTGCAACCCAAGCATGTGCCCTTGACTTGAATTGAACCCAGGACCTTTTAGTCCTCAGGCCGAGGCTCTTTCTATCCACTGAGCCAAACCTGGTAGTGCTAGATGTCAAAATATTAAACATTGATTTATAGTTCACTTCTTACCTTCATCAATATATATTTGCTACTTCCTTTCCTTTTAAAAAATTCACTTAACAATATAACAAAACAAATGATGTGTCATTTAGGCTCATTCAACAAGTATAACTCCCTCAGGATGTTTTTAATATTCACCTTAGCAAATATATAATTCATTGAGGAAGTTGGCACTCAGTAAATGTTCATTGAATTACTATTGGTTTTCTTCTTAAGGAAAAGAATAGAGAAAGAAGAGTAAGACAGCGTGATGAAAGGCACTTTAAGAAATATCCTATCTATAATAATAAAAGCATAATATGCTAATTAGACTGGACATTTTTCTGGACGAAGCTGGGACTGCAAGGGAAGCCAGGGTCTGGAGGGAAGCCAATGCCGGCAGCTGGGGGAAGGAAGGCCTACTCTTGCACGAATTTCATGCATCAGGCCTCTTGTAGGATATATAATAGCCTCAGCAACCGTTTGACCAGTAACTATGACATGCACTGACCAGGGGGCAGATGCTCAACTTACAGGCATGGAAACATTGAACAGACTGATGCATCTCAGGGGGGAGGGCAGGAAGAGATTAACCAATGATCTTATATGCATACTAGAGGCCCAGTGCACAGATTTGTGCACCGGTGGGGTCCCTCGGCCTGGCCTGTGGGGATCGGGCTGAAACTGGCTTTCTGACATACCCCGATGGGTCCTGGATTGCTAAAGGGCGCAAGCCAGGCTGAGGGACTCCACCAGTATATGAATCCGTGCATTGGGCCTCTAGTCCTATATAATAAAAGCCTTATATGCTAAGTGTCTGACTGTTTGTTCAACTGTTTGAGCAGTCGCTATGACGTGCACTGACCACCAGGGGGTAGATGCTCTGACCAGTAGGTTAGCTTGCTGCTGGGGTCCAGCCAATCGGGACTGGGCAAGACAGGCCGACACACCCTGTAGCCCTCCTGTGGTCTATCCCTGGCCCCAATCATGCACTGGGCCTCTAGTTTTATATGTTATTCAGTCACCAAACCTCCTCCCACCCCCAAATATGGTGTAATATTAATTGGTTTCTGACCTGCTCAAAGTAGAAGAACCAGATACTTTGCTTAACATTGCATATACCAAACTATTTTCCCAGTATGCTTCAGTTTGCCATAACTTGTGGAGGAACAAGTGAAGTTGATGGCTATTTGACACTAGAGGTAAATAAAATGTTTGAGCCTTCTTGTACCCACCTGTATCTTCTGGGCTTTGGCCTTTCTACAGGAGACTAAAGAGGTCCTGCCTTTTCTTTCTTTATTAAAAAAATAAACTTTTTGTTGATTTCAGAGTGGAAGGGAAAGGGAGAGAGAGATCGAAACATCAATGATGAGGCTGCTTCCTACATGCTCTCCACCGGCGGATCCAGCCCTCAACCCTGGCATGTGCCCGGACTGGGAATCGAACCGTAACCTCCTGGTTCATAGGTTGACACTCAACCATGCCAGCTGGGCCCTGCCCTGCCTTTCACTTTGGGGCCATCCTCCTCTCCAAATCTTCCACAAAAATACCGCCCCCCCCCCCCCCCCCACACACACACACATACACGCTGGTCCAAATGATGATTAGCCCATTTGCACAGGTTGTTCCAAATCAATTAGGTGACTGAGGAAAGGGCATCTTCTACCAGTTTTGCTATGGTCATCTTTAGCCACAAACATCCAGCCATGGGATTTTTCTTAAGGAATAAGTTTGTGCTTTTGGTGTGGATGCTGTTTTTAGTTTTATGATATATTTTGTTCCAAGGCAGGTATTCGTTAATCAGATGTTTATTCATTTGGAAATACAAAACCATCGCTTAAAGAAACTAACTCAGTCCTCCTCCCCCTTCTTTCCTGAAAGAGAAACGTGGCTTTCATCACCCGCAGAGCCCTCTGTGTGTGTTCATGTGCATCAGGGCGATTTCACAGGAGCAGGGCAGGCCTGGTAGCTCTTACCATTCTCTCTTCCCTCTGCGGCAGCATTATATCCTATTCCCTCTTCAGGGAGCATTACATCCTAATCCAGGGCACTTGCTACCTAATCCTCTTTCCTGACTCCCTCTCTCGCCAGAAAACATTTTATTTTAACTTTCTAAATATTTAGATTTTACCAACCTTGGCAGGTTCAGTAACAGCTACTAGTCTCTTGCATTTTCAAAGTGGCTCTGATGGAATCTTATTTTTCCAGTAGGTTCCGGTTTTGTTTTTTGTTTTGTCTTCCTCTTCTTTTCCTACCCTTTTCTTTGTCTCTTGAAGAAAGGAAACAGGCATATTTGGAGGTATGGCTACTAAGACACTATTTCTAAGAGAATGATTGTTCACTGTCTTTTTGGTGCCTCTGTGTTTTATTATTCTCACTCTGCATTGTCACAATTGTCATTATTTAGGATAGTGCATCTTAACCTGACTTGCACTTTCCATGTTGTAATCACCTGGGAAGCTTTACAATTGCTGGAGGTGGGGATCAAGAGGTGTAAAAACTTGCCCAGAAAATGAAGTAATGAGAACCTGTAACAGTTTAGGAAGATACTAAAACCGGATGGGTGATGGGAGGAGCTATTTGTCTGCCTAAGTGAATTCTGATCATTTTAAATATACCTGGAATATGTAGCCATTCTGTCATGGCATACCGAGCTACCTCTGGGTCTAGATATGAGGTTATGAACCAGGTGAATTTGGATCTCTCTGTCAGGAAAGAATAACAATGTGTTAGTACAAAGAAATATCCTAAAAAACATCAATAGCATAGTTAAATCCCGATCTTAATGGTACAAATTTTTAAACTTTGATTTTTGTAATAGAATGCATTTAAATATTTGTGGTAAATTTTAGAGTTGTTTTTTGTTTGTTTTTCTATCATAAACAAAATTTTGCTATAGATTAGTAATATATCCTACACTGAGTCCCCAGGGCTGATCAGTTTCAGTATCTACATTTTTAGGTAGTATTTTTAAATACTATTAACATACTAATAAATACTGTGACTTAATATAGGAGGATTTCTAAAACCTCAAAGTCATTAACAAATATATTAGGATCATGATTTAATTCTAAACAAGCAATTATAATTGCTATCTGAAAACTTAAGGAGGGAAAGTTTTTGTCTGTGTGCACATGGTCAATCTGTACTTCAATTATAGTTTCATGGGATTTTAAAAAATGTTATCAGTTATGCCCAGCCTTTGCTTAAAATTTATTGGGGTTAATAAGGTATGTGTATTAAGTGCCTATCAAGTGTTTAAAACATGTTACTCATTTACTTCTGAGAATAATGCTGCAAGTAGGTGTTATCTTTGTTGCACAGATGAGGAAGCTGGGGCTCAGTCACAGAATCAGTAACTGACAAAAGGGGAGGGTTGCCCTGGCCGGGTGGCTCAGTTAGTTGGAGCATCGCCCTCTACACCGAAAGGTGAGGGTTGTGGTGTGTACTGGAGGCAACCGATCTCTCTCTCCCTCTCTCCCTCTCTCCCTCCTTCCCTCCCTTCCATCCTCTCTAAAATCAATAAACATATCCTCAGGGGTGGGGGTGGGGTAGTACTAGGAACTTTCTGGAAAGCCCTTGTCTTTTCTGCTTCTACCACAGTTTCAGCTTCACAGCAGCCAGAATAGCCTTTCTCCTCCCAGGTAATTACAAATGAGAGAGGGATTTTGTAGTTGAAGGACGACCTGGCATGTGGTTCTCGGCCACAGAGCTGTTGCTTGACTTGCACGCAGGACAACCATCTTCCCCACACGGCGTGACAGGTGAGGCAGAAGTTGGCAGCTGATGAGAAATTCAGACGGAGTTTGGGTGTGATGACAGATAGCTTAAAAAATAACCAGAGGGAGGCAAATCAGATGTTAAACTTTAGAGTAATAAATTCTTATCAATGACACAAGGCCTGGTACATTGTATGTTTCTTAACTTTTCTGAATAAAAGAGGAATTGGTATTTATAATGGACATAGTCAGTGCCTTGGTATAAAATTGTGGTTGGTGAAAAAATTATTTCTGTTTCATCTCAAATGAGGCAAAGAATGCTGTTAAGTCAGTGGGGACAGCTCAGCCTTGCAAAGC
Source organism: Myotis lucifugus (assembly GCF_000147115.1). Classification (NCBI taxonomy): domain Eukaryota; kingdom Metazoa; phylum Chordata; class Mammalia; order Chiroptera; family Vespertilionidae; genus Myotis; species Myotis lucifugus. Next base: position 151,404 of record NW_005871659.1, read on the forward strand.
TGCTTACTTTGCATTAAGAAACTACCAAGTAAGAAACCACCCATTATTCTCTCTCCAGCGTTATTTTAGGAATGGCTCTGGAAAGTTCAGTGGATCCCATTTGAAACAGATCTGATAGCTTTGTTTAAGTCTGTAAGACCACACTTGAAATTCTAAGATTATAGTAATTTTCTCTTCCTCATTTACATGGAGCATAATGGTTAATGTTTTAATTTTTAAAATATCAAAAAGAAAACTATTTTAAAAATTAGATTTACATGATTCTTCCCCAGTTTATAAAGGAGCATTGAAGGAGCATTTATTACACTTTATTTTCTTTACTTGGCACTTTTTACCTGACTACCTTGTGTATTTAATTTTTAAAAATTCTTTATTTGAGAGAGCAAGAGAGAAAGAGTGAGAGAAACTTCCACTTATTTATGCATTCATTGGTTGATTCTTGTGTGTGCCCTGACCGGGAATCGAACCCACAACTTTGGTGTATTGGGATGATGCTCTAACCAACTGTGCTACCCGGCCAGGTCCCCCTTATGGATTTCATTCCAAAGAACCAATTTCTTAAGAATTGTCACACTTAGAGGATTTTTCTCATCCTGTTCCACTAGCACTTAAGATTTACCCCGCTGTTTAATAACTATCTATTAAATTAACCCACTATCTATTAAGGTTTAAAACATTCAAGAGAGAAAATAAATAGTCAATGCTGTCATTGTTTCAATGGTAATTATTTTGTGTAAGCGATTAAGTAATATGTAAGGTCTCAGAAGTGACGCGTGCCACCTCCTTTCTACAGAATGGTATACTTTCCATAATTTCACTTTATTATAGTTTATTATTAAACTTGAAGGTCTTATCCATGACACCAAGAAACGTTCCCAATATATATTCTGTTCATAAGTATTTCTCATTGCTGCCAATGTTCTGGCTACTTACTTACAAGCTAACACAGGCTGCTCATGACATTAAAAAGTGACCAAGGGTACATCAGAGGAGTAATTCATCAACTTCTGTGCCATTTCCTGCTCTCTAATAGACCAGTATCTTTACTCATGGAGAGGTCATATAGGTTTGACATACCCACTTTGAGAGACAAAAATTGACTTTGCCCATTTGGAAAAGGAAATTTTGAAAGAACCAAACGTTAATTTTGAAATAAGGTTTCTGGGACAGTGCAGTAAGGTGCTTTCCTCTTCATCTAAGATTTTTCTGGAATATTTTGAACCATCAAATACACACACACTATAGTGACCTACTTGTCTCACTTCTCTCTACTTGTAAGTGTGATCCAAGTGTGACAGCAGCATCCGGGAGCTTGTAGACACGCAGCATCTCAGGCCCCACCCCAGACCGAATAAATCAAAATCTCCAGGTGTTTCATCTGCTCAAACATATGCAGCATTTGAGAAGCTGGCATCGGGAAGGCCAACCATGGCGCTGTCTTGTATTTTCACTGAATAAGTTCTCTTTCTCTGCTTGAGGGTGTCCTTTACTCTTTTCTAAAGGGAGATCCTGACTCTGGGTGGTGGAGAGGTGAGGTTGGGCAGGTAAAGGTTTATAACCATAGTAGTGTGACAATTGCAGCCGTACAAAAATTCAGGGATGAGAATCCAATATGATGGCTGAGTTTCTTCCTCAGCAGATTCCTCTTTGATGGTGTCTTCAGCTCATGACCTGCAAAGAGAAGGGTCCGTAGTGAGGACAAGGCTGGCATATGTGTGACATTTCAGTAATCGCTAAAGAAAATGGGTTCTTACTGCAGTGTGATCCATTAAAAATAGTTTGGAGGGATGTGGGAGTGCCAAGAACCAAATCAATAGGAGTCAACTGTTTAGAATTCAGTCCTTTTCATTTGGATACTATTTTAATGTTATCCCTTTTTAGATAAACCTCCCTTTACTGCCAGGATTTCTATACAGTTTAGAATTTAAAGATGTTTATAGTTTCAGGTAATGACTTCTTACTGTTGACTACTACAACTTCGCAAATAAGGTTAATATTCATTGGCTGGTTACTAAGTGTGTCCTGCACAGTCCACTAAGCTGATCTTCACCACACTCATAGGCAACAGCTCTTATCTCCTTTTTACTGATGAGGAAACTGAGAAACCAAGAGATGAAATAATTTGTCAAATATTAATCAGCTAGTAGGTGGCAGACAGGTACTAAATCCAGGATATCTCATTCCAAAGTTCCTCCTCTTAATTATGACTCTAGATTGTCTTCTAGACTTCCTTATGAGTAGGTGAGCATACTAAATCTCATTATTATGGTTCTAAATAGTAAAAAACTTTGGTGAATATCTGCATAGAAATTTTCTGACATGCCCAAGCACCCATCCTATTGGTCACACCCAAGTCTTGATCTTACTGGAGACTCATTAATATAATAATGGTATTAAAAAGCCAAAAAATCTCTCTTGTCATGTAGAACTTATGCAACTAAAAGGTATAAAAATTCAATTAAGAATTTTAAAGTTTAATTTTAAGTTATATTTTTAAAATATCAATATATATTATCAAGTAAGATTAAAGTATAGAATGAAAGGATCATATAATGAATGAGCATCCAAAATTCACTGAAGTCATGTCAAGAGTAATGGTTTAAGTATTCTGCTTTAAAATTTTTAAAACATTTTATCTTTATAGTGGAGGATTTTTTTTTAATTTACCTTTCTTAATGAGAAATAATCTGTTTTAGAGATTGGCTATTGATGGATGATAATGAGTTTGAGACTCCCGTTTGCCAGATGAACTTGTAGAAACATACAATAATATGAAAATTACTAGCATGTTTGAATATTTATAGGGAACCAGAAAAAAAAAAAACTAGATCAATACGCAAGCAAAGAATCCAAAACATGTAGGAGTTTAACTTTTGCCGCCTATATGTTCAAGTTTGGCAGTGCAGGCAATGAGAATGTTTTATGACCTTGAGTTTCATGGATTTCAAGGTTATTTTGGAAGTGTATAAAGTATAATGCAGAAAAGAAGAAACAGTTCCATTCTGATTGCTACTTTCCAGAAACAGCACAATTTGTTCTCTTGGGCTTCATGTTTTTTGTTGTTGTTGTTTTTTAAAAAATATATTTTATTGATTTTTTTTTTTTTTTACAGAGAGGAGGGGAGAGGAATAGAGAGTTAGAAACATCAATCATCAATGAGAGAGAAACATCAATCAGCTGCCTTCTGCACGCTCCCTACACTGGGGATGTGCCCGCAACCAAGTATTCTGCTTTAAAATTGCCCTTGACCAGAATCAAACCTGGGACCCTTCAGTCCACAGGCCGACGCTCTATCCACTGAGCCAAATCGGTTCGGGCTGGGCTTCATGTTTTAAAGAAAAAATAAAACAACTAAGAATTTGATTAGTAATGTATTGAGCTCTCTAAAATCTATAAGAGTTAGTCTTTGAAAAATAGTACATTTATTTTATAACAAACATTCTGTGTAGATCTTTTCTAAGTGGAGACTTTTCTTATGTAGGCAGGTAAATAATGGTATTAGGAAGACCATTGAACAGGAAAATGGCAGATAGAATTCAAACCCCTGGTTTCTTCCAAAATCTTTTTCTGTCTTTAATAATTGTCGTTTTCCAGCTCATCATTGTCCTGGTTTGCAATCACCTAGGGCTGGACAGACTGCTTCACCTCTTTTCTAGAACCAAATCAGAAGCCTTTATTATGGTAAACTGCTCAGTTTGACCATCAGAGTGTCCTGAGGAGGTGGCTATTGGCCAGGATCCCTTCTGCCCAGATGTCCTGTGTATTTGGGTTTCTCACCTTGTGGAGTGAGGTTGGGAATGAGTGACTGGGAAACAGTTCTTTCCTGGATCCAGGAGGCTGGCTGAGGTTTGTTCTACCTGCCAGTCCTGTCAGCAAGGTACTGGGTTCTGTGTCCTTCCTCACGGGTTCCAGCCACCTTGCACAGTTTCTATCTCTTCCGTCTACTTCTGTCTGCCTGCTCTGCTGCCCCGGTCAGAACTTCCTCCCACCTTGAACCACCTGAATTCCTCCTCCAGCCAGCACCAGCCCTCATGCATTGTCACATGCTGGATGCCAGCCTTCTCAGATGAGGATCTTAACACACTCCAGGCACTTAAACTGAAAACAACAGTGAAAGTCAGATCAAAAGGAGAGCGGTGACTGCCTGACAACAAGGCAAGGTTTCAACCATTGGTGGATTCCGGCAGCTATCAGTTCGATCTTTGAAGTGCTGGAATGCTCACCTTTAACAATGTATTTCTTGGCAGACATTCTCTTCATAGTGATTGCAGTTGTCTCATTTGGAATTGGTTCATTTCTTCAAAGCAGGGAGACTCTGTTGAAAGAGTTATTTTTGTATTTTTGTTGGTGATAGTCACTCCTGTGCAACACGCTAGCAGGAGAGACATTTACTGCATCCATCCTGGCTTAGATTACAGTGAAACATCCTTTCTGCAGAGAGGTACCGGGAGTTGGAAAGCGGAGTGCCACAGCTGGCTCAGGAGGAAGGACCTCATGAGTCAACTGTACTCTCGTGGGCTCACCACCTGACTGATGGTTACTCAGGTTCTATTAGGCAGAATGGGATTTATATAAATTGTTTATGTTCATCATAAAAAAATTGGAAATATGATTTTAATGGACATAAGCAAATATGATTTTAATGCCATTTTATTACATTGTATAAAAATACTGTAAGTAAACACTGTGAAAATTTATTGATTTACAGTGGAAGATAGTCTATCTAGTATCTAAAATATATAACTATCCTCTGTGGCTCTCCATTTCTTATAAAAGTACCTACATCTATAATAATAAAAGCGTAATGTGCTAATTAGACCAGACAGCCGAACTACCTTCTGGATGTCCTTCTGGACAAAGCTGCAGCGGTGAGGGCCGAGGCAGAGGCGGTTAGGGGTGATCAGGCAGGCAAGCAAGCAGTTAAGGGCGATCAGCAGGCAGGCAAGCAGTTAGGGGCAATCAGGCAGGCAGGCATGCGATCAGGAGCCAGAGGTCCCAGATTGTGAGAGGGATGTCCCCCGAGGGGTCTTGGATTCGAGAGGGTGCAGGCCAGGCTGAGGGACCCCCCCCCCTCCCACCATGCACTAATTTTGTGCACCAGGCCTCTAGTAAGGATTATAAGTTGGGGTGGAATCAAAATGCAGGAAACCACCTAATTGTGTGGGTTATTTCATGTATAACAGAAACTGACAGACTGTGTATGACTATTATCTAGTGGGTCATAGAGAATGCCCCTATGTGGCAGATTCAGTATTTTGTTTTGAGATTTCTATGTCAGTTCCTTGACTTAAGTTTTCCTCAAGACCATTCTTCTTATGTTATGAAAGCAACTTACGTTCCTGTTGTTGTTAATGTTGTTTTCTTGATGGGAAGCCAAACTTTCTAATATAATGTTGCTCAAACTTTAATGTGCATCCAAGTTGCCTGTGGGGAACCCTGATAAATGCAGTATGTAGTAACAGAGATTCCTAATCTTAGATGATGCTGGGAATGCTGGTTGTCACTACCCTTTGAGTAGCAAAGCTCTAATCCTAAGAGTTGGCTGACATCCCTTGGGATGGTTTATTTCTATACAACTTAGCAGCTCTTTTCTTCTGAACCTGGTTTGCATTTACTCTATAGTATGTTCTATCTATAGAAAAAAAGGTTAGTACAAAGATAAATGAAAAACAGCACTGGAGTCTAGTTTGTATAAAAAAAATCTCACTTCCGCTTATTTGAGCTGATACTGATGAGCCATGCCGCTTCTAGCAATGTCCGATGAGGTTGTTTTTGTTTTTCAATGATATATTCTTGTCAAATCCTGGGATCAGGAGTTTGCTATCCCTCACACAATATTATGGTCCAGCCTACAATAACTGCTGACTTGATAGGCAGATGGCAGAGAGAAGGTTGTTAGCTTTTAATAGGTAGTTTTAAGGGTCTACGAAAATTGACAAAGGGACAAGCCATTCTGTGTACGCTGAGGGGTGGAGGAAAGGAACATGTATGGAGGATACTCAGCAAGTCTTAATATATTTTAAACAATTTAGCATTGATTAATTAATAACTTCTTCACAAGGTAAAACTGCAACTTGAAGATGTGCTATAGTGAAGAAATAATTGGAATGTTGTAGGATTGACGGCACCTAGAAAAAAAGGGCAACAAAGCTTCCAGCCCGGTGATGTGAGAAGGAATTATCTAGAAGTCAATAATGATGTCACTTACCCATTCAGGATGAGAGAGGCTATGCCATGCTCTCCCTGAAGGAAGAAGGATCAAATTAATTATCAAGAGTCGGGAGTTCATTTTCACTGTCTGAAATTTGAATTTGTTAGGCATTACGTTAATTCGTTGAACTATTTGTGCAAAACTTCCTTAGACAGACTAAGCGAGCAAACTGAATCCATGAAACAGCAGCAACTCCACAGTTTAGACAGGCGTAGAGGGGAAGAGAAGCAATGTTCGCAAATTCTAGCCAGAGTGGGAGCGTGACTAGCCCTGTTAAGTCCTGTTCAACAAACAGGTCAGGCCGATTCCTGTAACCCTGGGGCATTGCTAAAAGAAGTCCAAGATGGAATTCCTTAGACTGCAGAAATCCCAGAAACAGATGATAGATATGTGGCGGCGCCACAGCGGCAAGGTGACTGGGTCAGACACCAGCACTCTCAGCTACGTCTCCCTGCATTTTCCAGTCCCCGTTCTTGAGAGCACTGGAATGTCAAGTATGTGCTGCTGTAGAACTTACTAAGTAATCTCCGAAACAGAGGCCCTTGTAAAAAATAAAACACATGAAAAAACAACCACAAAAAAAGCATACCTTTTCCCCTTGAGTCCAAATTAGGAATGCAGTTAATATTCTTAAAACATGCACATGGGAATGAAAACTTTTTGATTTTGAAGTCTAGTACTATGTTATTAAACACAGGCCTGGGAAATAGTAAGAAGCGGGTAACATGGTAGTGACTAGTGTGGCAAATTCCAGCACCAAAGTTTTACACTAAACATACCTTTTCTCGCATCTGTAGAAGTGGTATGCTAACAGCTGGTTGCTCGTGTTTTTATTCAGTAATACATGAAGTGAGATCACCTTGAAGAGTGAATGGAAGCTTTCTTAAAAATAAAATACACATGCAAGAAATGTGCAGATCTTACACTCACAGTTTAAAAGACAATTTACAATTGGCTGTTTCTCTGTGGATGAAATTCTTGAGACTGAGTTACTTCCCAGGTGAGTGGTGGAAGCAGCTCGGTAACACTGTCACAGCCCATTGGCATGTGCATTGCCCAGTTGCTATAGTAGAAGCAGTAGCACTGGGAACACGATAACTTATTTTGTGAGGGAAAAAAAATAATCTGTTAATATTGGAATAATACTGATTTTGATACTGTTGTAATTAACTAGTTATTAATAACAGGAAAGGAGCAAAGGGAAGGCCAGACATTATAGGCATGTTCCCTGGCAAACACTGGGGGAGGAAACCACATAGGGAAGATGGAGGCATGCCCATAAAGTTGGGGTGACACAGGGGAGATACTTGCCTGTCAGTCACCCCAGGAACGGAGATGGTTGGCCAAAATGGGCATGACCACTGCAAGTGTGCAAAGAGTTGGAATACGTAATCTGCTGAACAAAGGAGCTCGCTCTCCTGTGCTTCGGGGACTCCTGGGACTCATGTTGCTTGGGGTGTGCTCTCTTGGTTCTCTTGCTTTCACCCCTAGGGCCCATGGCCATGTGGACCCCACACACAATGGACTAATGGGCTGTAACTAGCTTGATACCGAACTGGACCCGGCTTCAACATGGAGAGGAAATGCTGGGCACTGGCTCTGATTTTAGCTCTACTGAAACCCCAGCTACACTTCTGTGCCTGGGCTAAGGGAAATGGGATTTTGGAAACCTAGAGGTATGATGGCATGGAAATAAAAGCTTTTTACTGTCCTTTATCCTCTGTGGGGTTTCTGTAAATGCTTATCCAGCTGTACCCCAAGAACCCCACTCCCACGAGCAACAGAGGGAGACAAGCTATGCTTCCCACTGTTAACAATGTGGGCAATTCAATTAGAAAATAGCCCTTATAATATGAAAAATTCTAGATTTGGTAGTCATCTTAGAATCAGCAGTTTCCTGATACCTGAATGAGAAAGGAGGCTTCACTGCAACGAGGAAGAAATTGGACAAGAAGCAAAGTGCTTCTCTAATCTTATCAAGTTTCCTTTTTGGTTGTCGGCTGCCAGTGCTACCCGCTGTGGAACTCAAAGGGCACTGGCCCTTGATAAGAGCTGGAAAGAAAACATAGAGCCACTAATCATAAGTGGACCGACAAGGACGGTGACAACCATGGCTTCCAGGGTTCTTTCCCACAGCCCCTGTTGCTAGTAGTGGTATTTGAGCCACTGAAAGAAATGTGGGCAATTTGGGCACATGTTGCTGATTCAGAAGTGGACAAAGGGAAGATGATCCGAAAGGCAGAACCAGCTGAGGGAGAAGGTGGGAAATAGAGCTACTGAATAAAGTGGGGCTACACTATCCATTATAGTCATTCGGCTTCAATGCATTGTTCTCTCCCACGCCAGCTGAATTTCCTGTAGTTTTATAATTTTTCCCTAAAATCCAAAAGCACTGCAGGGTTCTTTAATGCTAATAAAACACTAGTCCTAATCAACACTGGTATTTTCACTACTAAACCATTAAGTTCAAATACTTCTGTAAGGATCCCAGTGATTCTCAAGATAAGGGCCACGCCCTTCCAAGGGGGTACATAGTTGTCATCTGCGCTGCTTCTTTAGGTCTTCCTCACCCACAACACGCCCCAGACCTTCTGATACACCCTTTTCTGGGTGTGTGGCCACAGAAAAATGCTCTTTCCATTGTATTTTTCAGGTACGTTGTGGGCATCCTTCAAATGGTATTTTTTAAACATGGATTTGACCATTCTTTTTTAAAAAATACATTTTTATTCATTTCAGAGAGGAAGGGAGAGGGAGAGATAGAAACAATAATGATGAGAGAGAATCATTGATTGGCTGCCTCCTGCATGCCCCCACTGAGGATCAAGCCTGCAACCTGGGCACGTGCCCTGACCGGTAATGGAACCATGACCTCCTGGCTCATAGGTCAACACTCAACCTCTGAGTCACACCAACCGGGCCTTCAGATTGTATTTTAACAAACACCAATGTCCCAGACCTTACCCCAGGCAAATCAGATTCTCTAGGAGGTAACTCAAATATTATACATTTTTTAAACTCTAGAGCAGTGTTTCTCAACCTGTGGGTCGCGATCCGTTTGGGGGTCGAACGACCCTTTCACAGGGGTCGCCTAAGACCATCGGAAAACACATATATAATTACATACTGTTTTTGTGATTAATCACTATGCTTTAATTATGTTCAGTTTGTAACAATGAAAATACATCCTGCATATCAGATATTTACATTACGATTCATAACAGTAGCAAAATTACAGTTATGAAGTAGCAACGAAAATAATTTTATGGTTGGGGGTCACCACAACATGAGGAACTGTATTAAAGGGTCATGGCATTAGGAAGGTTGAGACTCACTGCTCTAGAGGATTCTAATGTGCCCCTAAGGCTGAGAACCATGCACCTTTAGAGATTAAAATAGAGAACCATCAGTTGTTCATGCCTATGGACTGATTTTTCCCAAACCAAGAGTCATGAAAATTAATGAATATGAATTTTTTAAAAAATAAGAGCTAGTATTATTGCAATCTGTCTAATTTTTAAAAATATGTATTTTATTGATTTCATTGGGGGCAATAAAAAACTTACTTTAGCTCAATATTTTGTTCCAACTAAATTGTAAGCTCTTCAACTCTTTTGCACACCACTTGCAGTGAGAGCCAAAGGCTTTGTATTCTTCACAGGGCCAAGGAGTGCGGGATGCTACTGTTACCTACTCTCAATACATTTTTGTTAACTGTCCCTTTACAGGTTATCTATTAAGATAATAATAGCCCGGCAGGCGTGGCTCAGTGGTTGAGCATCATCCTATGAACCAGGAGGTCATGGTTTGATTCCTGGTCAGGGCACATGCCAGGTTTCGGGCTCGATCCCTAGTGTGGAGCATGCAGGAGGCAGCCGATCAATGATTCTCTCTCATCAATGATGTTTCTATCCCTCTCTGAAATCAATAAAAATATTTTTTTAAAAGATAATAATAAGAGAGGTTATTGAAGAAACATTAGAAAAACTGGTCTATCTGGAAGAGTATACTATGGTATTTTTATGTGCTCAAGAGATGACCTTTATGGATAACAAAAGGATCTGCACAGTATTATTCATGTTTTGTTTAACTTTAGGTACTCTTGAAGACTTTAATATATTTATTTAAAAATATTACCTTTGGTTGCAATTAACCAAGTCACGGAAGGCACTTTGGCAAAAGGACATGCTCAGTATCACTCAGACATTACTAAAACTTTGAGTGTCTGTTGCTAACTTGAGAATTTATAAGAACCCTGGCTGGGTGGCTCAGTTGGTTAGAATGTTGTCCAATACACCTAAAGCTTGTGGGTTCAATTTCCAGGAGGACACATACCTACGTTGTGGGTTTGATCCCCAGTCAGCACACTACAGGAGGCAACCAATCGATATTTCTCTCACATCGATGTTTCCCTCTCTCTCTCTCTCAAATCAATTTTTTAAAAAGCAAAACATTTCTTTGGGTGAGGATTTAAAACACATTTTAAAAAATAATTTATATGAATATTATCTCTTGGTTGCAATTAAGAAGTGCTCAGTATTGAAATCAGGAGAATATCCAAACAATTAAAAAGAACCAACACCTCAGAGTCAACATTTGTTCCTTTTACCCAAATAAGTGATTGAGTTTGGTCAGGATCTTTGAGTACACAAAACCCCAAAAGTGAGGAACAGGATGCAGGTGACCATGGTAACTGCAGAATTAACAATTGAGTTCAGGCTTCTTCTGACTATCTTATGGAAATAAAAGAAAGGAAAGAAAGACCCAACTTTTCCATCTTTCTGTGAAACATGAAGTTAAGGTTAGCTTATAGAAGGATGCTAGCCCCGTCCATCCCCAAAGTGGCATGGGGGAAAGGACAGGAGTCAGCCGGCACTCACCCAGTAAATGAGCAAGTGAGTCAGCCCCATCCACGGCAGCCAGGATCAGGGAAGTCACAGATAATCAGCACATGCTGGGTGACACAGTTGTCCCCTAGGTGCTGAATGACTAAGGGGCAGGTTAGGTAAAGTGTTCTGCCAAGGAAGGGAAGGGACAGGACAAAGCTCCATAAAACACTTAGATACTAGAAAACAATTTATAGCCCATTGGTAAGTTTTGAGATGCTTTGCTATGAAAATTCAGCAACAGTAGAGATGGTTGCAGTTATGTTAGAGATTTTTGAAAGACAAGTTTGGCCAAAGTTGACTTGGGAAAGGGGTCAGAGTTATTTGAAGAACCCAAAAAACAACAACGCTCATTTCCACTTAAAAACTGTAAATTAAAAACATTCTGTTGATAGGGGAAGTAGGGTTGGTTACATAGCTGTTCTCTTTGCTTCCAAATCACTTCTCAAAGAAGACGACACGTAAGAGAAAAACTCTAGGTCCAGCAGGGGACAGGGAAATTTTTTTATGAGCATGGGTATTCTCTAAAAATATATCTGTAAGCCAAGGGGAAAAAAACATCATCTTTAACAGGCGAAAATACTGTGGAAGGAAAATAGATTTGAATGAGCAAAGGAATGTCACTGAGCTCTCGAGACTACCTCTGAATAGTAAAATAGTAAAATATTGACAGCCCAGAGCCCCAAAGGGGGGCAATGTATATCCACTCCTCACTCAAATCAAAGTGTATTGGGCTCAGTTCCAGAGAATATTCTTGGATTTGGTTTTGTTTTTTTTAGCTCCATAAATTTAATTAGCTGGGAAAAAATTGTAAAAGCAGGCTTTCAGAAAAACCAAAAGATTTTCTTCATTTTGTTGTTTATTTTCTTAATTTAAAAAAAACACTAAAAAAAAATAAACCCCTGTAATCTCATTCCCCTCCCCCCTTAAATTTTACAAGAAGTGAAAGTTTCACTACCCTGTGACCTTGTGAGATGATGCTTTTTTTTAGAATACTAGAGTTACTAGCTATATCTAGCTCTCTTTGGATACATTCTTATTAGTTTCTATGATCATATTTATTTAACTTAATGGGAAACTCCATTTAAAAAGATGGAACATGAGTTCTTGGTTTAGGTAGTCTGTTGATATTACTGTATTGTTCTATTTTTATATAATATGTTTTATCGAATATAATGTATCATTACATTTCTAGTTTTATATGCCTAATCTGTAAGTTTCAAGTCATGGCTGATTGAAGGCACATAAGTGGGAAACAGGTACTTTGGGGCACCTCCTTACGAGTTCTATAGGACTCCATTTTTATCTCCTATCACCCTCCACACTGCCCAAAATTTACCCACACTGTGATTATTTTTCAGCTCCTTACACAAACCAAGCTGGGTTTCAGGCTTTCTCGTATGCAGTTCCTTCTCCCTGGAACGTTCTTCTACTCTAGGCTGGCCCCTTCTCATTTAGAAGATCTCCATTTGTGTGCCAATTCTTCATGGAGACGTTCTCATTCTTCATTTAAAAGAGCTCCCCACCCACGTTGTCTCTCCCAGTGCTCTGTTTGGTTTTCCTTCAGAACACATCAGAGTGGGTTATTTTTATTAGTTTGTTGGTTAGTGTCTCCCCTACTCATTAGAACAAGCTCTGTGAGGCTCACAGGGATGCCCATCGTTTTCATCACTGAGTATGTATCCAGCACTAGCATAGGGTCTGGCAGATAATAGATGTCCAATAGGTACTGGTGGAATTAATGAGGTACAAGTTATTGACACAAATCCACAAAAATTATATTACCAGTTTCCTTTACGACCATGAGGCCATGAAGAAAGAGAAGGTTGCTTGCTGTTTGATCGATTTTTATTAGTCATGTTTTACCAAATTAAAACTTTCTAGTAAATCCCTAGGGCAGTGATGGCGAACCTGTTGAGCTCGGCGTGTCAGCATTTTGAAAAACCCTAACTTAACTCTGGTGCCGTGTCACATATAGAAAGTTTTTGATATTTGCAACCATAGTAAAACAAAGATGTATATTTTTGATATTTATTTTATATATTTAAATGCCATTTAACAAAGAAAAATCAACCAAAAAAATGAGTTCACGTGTCACCTCTGACACACGTGTCATAGGTTCACCATCACTGCGCCTAGTGCAATAGCTACATCAGTAGTCAACTACAGAGCATGCTGTATGCTAAAATAGATTACTGCTGTTGACAAACCGAAGCCATGGGGGAATGGGGAGAGTTGCTCTGTGCATTTATATAATGACGAGCAGTAGTGGGTGGAAGAAAGAAGTGGACTCTCTTTGATCCTAGATCTGCTGTTTATTAGTCATTTACTAGTTAAGATCTTAAGAGCCTCAGTTTTCTTATCTGTAAAAGGCAATAATTTCATTTCATAGGAATAATGCAGATGATGCACGAGGCAGTTAAGTTGTGCCATAGTTATATAAATATAAATGTGCATAGTCTTGTTTTGCAATTAATGAAAGGGGGAGCTCATGCAGCTAGCTGCCTGGGGATTCTGGGCAGCTGTGAGCCTATTGCCAATTGTGTTATTTCCACAAATTTGCTATGTGTCTCAGAGTGGGTTGTCGAGGAATTTATGTAATGTTAGTGAAAGTGTAACTATGATTATCGGGTTTAAAAAAGCAATAGATTCTATTAATAAGAAAAATCTGTTAATAGTGACTGTTAGCTTTTACCTTTTTACAGTAGATAGACTTCATAGAAGCATGAGCTTCACTGAGATGGATAAACCCTGTACAGTAAATAGGTTATAAAACTGTGGACAGTGGCCGATGATTCACAGTGAAAACGCCCCCTTCCCTGGTAGAGGAAGGTGCATTTGCTCCATTTCTGATTGACTTTGATCTCTGCTTTCCAACTTTGCTCCAAAGAAGGTTAGTCACAATGGTGAACTTCTTAAGAGGAAGCAGCCATAAAATGGAAAATCACTCAAGGCAATCAGCTAATAACCCTGGTGGATCAATCAAGAAAGGTTTAGTCCAGGCTGAGTCAAAGAATCACTGAATTCTAAGTGCTGGAGAAACTGAAATGTACTCTTATTAACCCAAAAGCCTAATCTAAAGTTCTTTTGATTTCCAGTCTTTTAAGGAAACCAAATAAATTAGTTTTATATTTTTTGACCTATACATAGTACCAAACCATAAAATTTTCACAGGTGCCATTTCTCCTGCCAATCTTTGATGGGTGTACTTGTTACCCATTCCAAGCAAGGACGTAATTCTGCAAACATGGCTCCTTTTCTTTTTTTTTTAAATATATATATTTTTATTGATTTTTTTTCTTTTTTTTACAGAGAGGAAGGGAGAGGGATAGAGAATTAGAAGCATCGATGAGAGAGAAACATCGATCAGCTGCCTCCTGCACACCTCCCCCTGGGGATGTGCCTGCAACCAAGGTACATGCCCTTGACCAGAATCGAACCTGGGACCTTTCAGTCCGCAGGCCGATGCTCTATCCACCGAGCCAAACCGGCTAGGGCCATGGCTCTTTAATTGACAATCCAGAAGCCATCTGGATATTTCTGGAATAAGATTTTCTTTTCAGGCCTCCATTTCTACCTTTTCTATGTTTCCCCTGCCTTCTCTCTATGCTCTGTATTAGGATCTGGGTGGAGGTGGTGTGGTTGTCATTTAGCTGCTGATTTTGTGAATTCAGTCTCAAGGAGCAGCTTTACAAATAAATTAACATTTGAGGACCTGAAACACAATGCTGATATGAAACTCATGAAACCACAACTGACCATGAGCCAGCTGTTCAGAGATTAGAATAATATTGTACAATGTGCATATTGGGTGCAGCTGGTGTAATTAGAGGTCAATGGCAGATACTACAGAATTAGTTATTCTGGGTAAATAAGAAAATATTCATAAACTGATGTGAAGACTGCATCTCCAATTTTTGTTGTTATTGTTTTGCATAATGAAAAAAATAGTTTCCTATTTAATCATCCCAAAAGCCTTATAATTTGATTTAGAAAATTGAGACCAAAATAATACTTAGAATTTCAAATATCCAGAATCCTAAGAAATCACATCTATAGAGAAACAACAATGCATTGAGCTAAATTTTCTGATGGGTCCATCTGGGAATGTACAGTCTTCATAATCAATGTTTTAAGAAGCCCACTACAGATATTTGTCATATTAACCCAAACTTGACTCTTTATATGATCATTAATTAATATGCAGTGATTAAATTAACATTTGAACTGCATATCAAAGTTTAAAAGGAAAATTCATTTTCTCCTAGACTCCCAGTTTTACTTCTAATTGAAGTTCTTATGATGTTAATGAAAACCTCCTACTGAATTAGGGCCAGCCTTCTCTCTTCCTGGTTCCCTGGATCTGAAGTCCTACCCTTTGTTCCTCTTTGAGGACCTTCTCTGAGCACTAAGTTCTCCCTGGTGGCTGGTGTGAATCAGACCCCTGCGCAGGACGAGATGATTACTTAACCGTTCTGCCATGCAGCTTGGTGATGACAGGAAGAGAGAGGGGGGAGGAAGAAGGCAGGGAATGTACAGTCTTCATAATCAATGTTTTAAGAAGGGAAGAGCGTGCTAGATTGCAGTCCTCCCACTGGACTCTGGGACAAGTTAAAACCCGTCATTCTTGGGCATCCTCAGCTGATTGTCAGTGACTTTCTGCATGTCATGACGTCGTGAAGCCCTTCCTTGGAATGGGCAATAAGTACACACATCAAAGCTTGGCAGGAGAAATGGCACCTGTGAAGATTTTATGGTTTGGTACTGTATATGGGTCAAAAAATATAATAAAACTACATGACGTAGTTTAGTTCACCTGGTCATACTAAAGGAGTGTCCTAGGTCCTGTTTTCAAGGTCTGTTCGTGAATGTAAATGAAAGGAAAGGAAACTTTATTGTAACCACCCATGCTCTTCCATGTGTGATCATTACTACGAGTGAGTAGACTGAGGGCAGGAAATGGTTCAATGCCTCTGTTCCCCACTGTGCTCACAATGGTGCTTGGTAGCGGATGGGCTCAGTGATGGAATTCCGAAGACAGGACTCCATTATGAGGATCAGAACCAGATATCAACTGTGAAGTCAAATATAGTCTCTCTAATTGTTTCAAATGCTTATTTCCATATATTTCCATTCTCTCGGAGAGGCCTTCCCTGAGTGCTGTACTTGACATAGCCTTGCCTCCTGGCCCACTTGCCGTCCTTGACCTTGTACAAAGCACACATCACCCGGACATCATTGGGAGCCTTGGTTGTTAGTTTCTGCCTCCCACTGCAATGTAGGCTTCAAGAGCTCAGGGACTTCATCCTTCCAACACTTGTGATCTTTAGCAAAACTTCAGTAGTTCCTGAACAAGCGAATGGATAAATGAAAAATTACAGGATTTATTCTGTCAAACTTTTTGTAAAGCATATACACAGGCTTTCTAATGATTGTTATGTTGGCGGTTTAGAGGTTATGTTTTTAGAATAAAGTAATGTATTCTCTGTTGGGGACAGTGTCTAGAGGCATTCAGCATGGGCCAGACTTTGACATATCATCGTAGGCTCTCCTACAGTACAGTCCCTAACAAAGCGAGGCCACCTCAGAAATCGAATTGTTTACCTATATACCAAGAAGGCTAGGAAAGCACCAACATCTACTTGTGGTGAGTGCGCAGGCCAACTTCTCGGAGTTCTCGCTTTAAGGAGAACTAACATTTTTATGTCTAAAACAAAGTAACATGTCAGCCAGGCCCGGGGTGGAGCCACATGTGCCAATCAAGGGTGCTTTTCATTGAGGAGCGGAAAATTGCTGAAAGTGTTGAAGGCTCAAGCACGGAGTGGGAAAGCTAAATAAAAATATGAAGCTTTTTTTGTGTTATAAAAAATAAAAAGACTTGTTCTATTAAGAGACAGAGAGAGAGAGAGAGAGAGAGAGAGAGCCCGGAAGCTATGGCTCTGGTTGAATGTCCACCGATAAACCAGGAGGTCACAGTTCGATTCCCCGTCAGGGCACATGCCCGGGTTTGGGGCTCAATTCCCAGTAGGGGGCGTGCAGGAGGCAGCCAATCAATGATTCTCTCTCATAATTGATCTTTCTATCTTTCTTCCTCTCCCTTCCTCTCTGAAATCAATAAAAATATATTAAGAAAGAAAGGAGGGAAGGAAAGGAAGGGAGGGAGGGAGGGAGGGAAGGAGGGACGGACATTTAGTCAGTTCTCAGTAACTATGAGATGAGGTTTCTCAGCGGTTCTCAACCTGTGGGTCCCGACCCCTTTGGCGGTCGAACGACCCTTTCACAGGGGTCGCCTAAGACCATTCTGCATATCAGATATTTATTTACATTATGATTCATAACAGTAGCAACATTACAATTATGAAGTAGCAACGAAAATAATTTTATGGTTGGGTCACAACATGAGGAACTGTATTTAAAGGGCCAGAAGGTTGAGAACAACTGCTAGAGCCCAGAAACATTTTAGTTTACTTGGGTGATTTTCACTTTTTCTCTCCTGCCTTGATTTTCTTTCAATACCAAAAGAGTGCATTCAGAAATAACTGCTTGTCCTCAGCCTAGGACTTTGCTCCCTAAACAAATGTGGGAGTTAAGTAAAGGCTTAAGAGTTAACTAAAGGCTTAAGAGAATAAAGGTCAGAGAATGAGAAGGTCCTGGAGCCGCCAGGCCTTTTCTCCCCTTGGCCCCACCGTCCTCCTCTCAGGCTCCTGTGATCCTCTGAGCCTCCCCTCCTCCTCACCTCACCTCTTTCCCTGTTGGTCCAAATGCGGTATCAGCAAGTGTTTCCCATACACATTCAGTTCCTGTTCACACCTCACATGGAGTAATATTTATAAAGAAATAGAACTGCTTTTGCTCTGCTTTCAAGGTAGGATGAGGCTGTCCTTAAAGCTGGAGGTTTATCTGCACCACACCTGGCACCCAGGGGACCTCGGTCAATATTTACTGAAGACATGAAAGAATGGGCACTGATAGGCCACTCCAGGTCCCAATGGCACACTCTCCTTATTGGTACTTATCTGACTTGAGTGCTCTGTGGCTCTTGACCCTCCCTTAACCATATATATATATATATATTCCTGGGTTTTCTTCTTGGAGCTTTTTCGCTATCTCTGCTTACTTTTTCCTGCTTTTCCACCTCCCACTTAAATTGTGATGCCCCCCTCCCTGTTAGGCTCCACCTTGACCTTCAGAAGTACACCCTTTGGATGACCTCATTCATGTTCCTGTCTTCAACTACCACCACCCAGACTGACGTGTGACTTCCAAATCGGTATCTTCATTCAGCCCAAACATTTCTAAGTCCTACACCCTATAGATCTCTTTCCAGCTCTACCAGTAATTCCCACAGCCCTACCTATTAACTTATCTTTATTAGTAAATATGAAAATGCTGCTTCTTCTTTACTCCCACCCACCAAAGTGACACACAGCTTCCAAATCAGACAAAACCAGAAACCCAAGAATCATCACCCCCCCTTCTTGCCTTTCTCCCCCACATTAAATTGGTTGTTAAGAGCTGTCTATTGTACCTCCTCTGTTGAATTCACTTCAGTAAACATAGGGAATGGTTACTGTGATGTGATACCATCTTCCACAGGACATCCACCTTGTCTGTCTTCACCAGGACAGGCTTCTTCTCTGATGAAACCCCAGTTACCCGGCCTCTCCACCTTCCTCGGGTCACATTCCTCCCAGGTGTTCTCTCTGTGACTGCTGCCTGGTGGGCTTTTTAAAACTTGAATCTAACTCTCGCCCTCCTCGCTCACTTAAAACCCTCCGTGGCCTCCTACACCTTCAGGATAAAAAGTTCACAGTAGCCCCATGCGGGGATACAGTCACTCAGGATATTCCCTCAGCTTAGTTCTCCAACCTCATTTCCTACTCCCACATCAGGTGCCTTGGTCATTCCACAGTCCTTGTGCAGGTCTCTGACACCCCACCGAGTGCTGTCCCCCCTCTACGCTTCCTCCCCAAAGCACCTCTTCTCTCATTTTTCTCTTATTGCTCTACTCCTTTAAAACTGGTTATTTCTGCAGCAGAATTTCATTCCTGCCTTCCTTTTTATGTCTTCTCCCATCTTCTTCACACCTCTTGGATATGTTTAGAAAGCAAAATAAAATACTTCTCTGTTTCACTAGACTGAGCAGTTTGAGATTTGTGCCCCTAGAATATTACAGACCAGTGTTTCTCAAAGTGGGGGCTTTAGGCCCTCCTTGTCAGAGTCACTGAGCTGTTCTTGGGCCCTCCCTTCTACCAGTGGACCTAGAGAATCAAAATTCCTGACTTTTAAGTAGACCCCATGGGTAATTTTCATGAATATATGTATTTAATAAATACTTTGAAAAACAAATCAGCTGGAGCCTTTGATTTTTTTTTTTTTTAATTCTCACCCGAAGATATTTTTTCCATTGATTTTCAGGCACAGTGGAAGGGAGGGAGGGAGGAGGGAGGGAGAGAGAGAGAGAGAGAGAGAGACATCTACCTGAGAGAGACACACCGATTATCTCTCGATTGCCTCTCGTCCGTTCTCCCACTGGGGCCGGAAATCAAACCTTCAACCAAGGTATGTGCCCTTGACTGGGAATTGAACTTGAGACCCTGTGGTCTGCAGGCCAACACTCTAACCACTGAGCAAACCAGCCAGGGCTTATTCTATTTTTTATTCACTTACACTGTAGTAACTTGGATTTGTCCCTGATAATTCTAAATACTCATTATGTTTATACAAGGCAATTTAATTTTCAGGGGGAAAGATTGGGTATGTTGTAAAGTAAACTGGAGATTTGGAAATTCTGTGGCCAATTTAAAACAATATAAATAGACAATTTGAATAGTTAAGATTAAAAAATAATTCACACAACTAGATTTAAGTAGCCCAAACTCCTAGATCTTGCAGTAAGCATGCCATCTCCCCTCTCTGGAACAGTTTCTCCCATGGAAATGAGAGTCATGGTGCATAACACCCGGTGATTTGCAGGGATTTGAAAATCATTGTGGCAGATATTTTATGTGTTTCATTATTTTTAATCCAATGTCCAAGATGTAGCCCCTACACTTCATATACGATTTAATGGTTTAGGAGGCTTCCATAACCATACAAGAACCTGCTGTACACAGAGAAACCAAAGTGCAGCTGGAGCTTCTAGACGGGACTGGGAATGAGAAGACAATGATTTGTCCAGTGTGTTAGACTCGCACACTCCCTCCTTGAACAGAAATAAGCACTTACCTGTGTTTTATAGGCATTTAAATGCCGACATAAATACACATTCATGCACAAGTATAAGTTTGCCGTCTAGAATGTCCTACAATGACCTTTAGTCATGTGCCTATAGACTAGTCTGAAAACCCTCAGCCTGCCAGACAGGTTGTACATTTGTAGAGCTGTTGCAATCTTTAGCCCACATACTATGTTTGCTTAACTATGCAATTCCTAGTGGCTCTTTTGGCTGGTTTGTGCAGTGCTTATAATTGTGTAACTTTAATTTACCTAGAATTGTCCATAAAACATTTTGTTTTGTTTTGTTCTGGGAAATTTTTTTTTTCTCTTGGGCCACTGTGGCACTTCTGCTTTTGCATCCAGGGTTCAGCCTTTGTTAATGCTTGACTAATCAAGCTCAACTAAATGACGGTAATTTTGGACAACATGCGTAGGAAGTGTGTATTAGGGTTTTGTTTTCCTGCTCTTTTTTGGTACCAACATAGCTCCCATAGATCCCATTGGTATCTTTATAGAAGGAGACAATACACATGTTCCTCTAAACATTTACATTTTGGTGGTAATGGCTTGCTGGTTGTCAGCCGTGTTAGTGAATCACCAGAGAATTCCACATACTCAGTAGCAACAGAACTTGGTGTGTTATATTCAGAGAAGTTTCCATAGAAAGTCAGGATCTTGATTAAAAGTATGGTGGGCTAGAAATAACAGAAAAACCAATAAATAGAACTTCAATGAGCATGGGGATTCTCTTGTTTCATTCAGCAAAAGTCCAGAGCACACAATCTGGAGCTCATAAGCAGTTCCATGGTGCCTTCGGGAAACCAAGCCCATGTCTTTCCCTGCCACTGTCCTTCTTTCTATGGCTATCAGATGGCTGCTACCCCAGGCATCAGGTCTGTGACTAGGCAGGAAAGTGAAGTGCAAATGAGTAACATTCCAATGGGGCATGTCAACCAAATCAATCAAGCTTTCCCAGAGGTTCCAGCTGGCCATGTCTATTTGGGTATCACTGCCAGAACTGCATCACATGTCCTCCCTAGATCAATCCGCTGAAGGGTAGTGGGGAAAAAGGGTATTATGGATGGCCGTTCAGTTACATCAACCTACTCAGACAGCTCACTAATGACCCAGTCCATTGAAAGGAGGGTTCCCATCTAAGGACATCTGTGGAGCTCATCAGTTCCTATAATGTCTGCCCTGGTGTTGTGGCATATCTTTAGAGACTCAAGGACTTTCCAAGAGAGGACCCTAGGGCAGTGATGGCGAACTTATGACACGCGTGTCAGAGGTGACACGTGCACTCATTTTTTTGGTTGATTTTTCTTTGTTAAATGGCATTTAAATATATAAAATAAATATCAAAAATATACATCTTTGTTTTACTATGGTTGCAAATATCAAAAAATTTCTATATGTGACACGGCACCAGAGTTAAGTTAGGGTTTTTCAAAATGCTGACACACCGAGCTCAAAAGGTTCGCCATCACTGGCCTAGGGGCATCCTATTCTCTCAGCTGGCAAAGAGAGAACAGTCCAGTCTAGATGTGCCTCACTTGAGAAAATAAATAGTACAATAACAAGATTTGATCTGTTTAAATAATCATTAAATTTCTCTTAAGTAGAAAAAGCTCTCCAAATGTTTTCAAAATACACCTTAGTTTAAAAACATTTATACATAGTTTTTCTGGAGTAAATCTGTTGCATAAAGCAAGATAAATCTGTACTTTTTTTTTTTAAAATATATTTTATTGATTTTTTTTTTTACAGAGAGGAAGGGAGAAGGAGAGGGATAGAGAGTTAGAAACATTGATGAGAGAGAAACATCGATTCAGCTGCTTCCTGCACACCCCCTACTGGGGATGTGCCCGCAACCAAGGTACATGCCCTTGACCAGAATCAAACCTGGGACCCTTCAGTCCACAGGCCGACGGTCTATCCACTGAGCCAAACTGGTCAGGGCGATAAATCTGTACTTTTAAAAGGTTTATTTCAGCTTTGAGGTGTGGATGTAAAATCTTAGGAACCCAGTCATAACTTATTTATCCTCAGCAGTGCAGCTATTCTTGGATCCTCAAAAACATATCCCACCTGAGTTAGGAAGTTACTTTTACAAGTTCTGTCTTGTTGGTTGGGCATGTGGGAGAACGTTTTCTTAGTCCTGAAACTGACACATGTTGGGAGGGAGCATAATTTTATATCTAAGAACATGATAAGCACCACAAGCAATGAGGAAATACTACACTTTGCTATGTGCTCTATATTCAAAGATAAGTGTTTGAGTAAAATTATTTGCAGAAGGTACCTGACTAACCTCATACATATATTTGACCACATGATCAGCAACTATGAAATGCGCCCCCCCTCCCCAACTGTGACCTCATTGCTCATTCCTGCCTTATCTTCAGCTCCAGGCCCTGCCCTATCTAAAACCTGTATCACGCACTTACTCAATATTTACTCAAGCTCCCACTTAGATTTTATCAGTGAGCAGTCTTTATATGCCACAAAATCATGCTGACTTCATTCGTTTAAACTCTTTGATGGTTTCCCATTGCTCTTAGGATTAAAAGGAAACTTTTTACACAGTTTGTAAGAGCCCTCATGATCTGGCTTTTACCTACTTCTTAGACCTTCAGCTCAACACTCTCCAACATACCCTTTGGATTAGAAGGTCAAACACACTCCGTTTCTTACAGTTGGTTTGACCATGCTTTCTCTCTCTTGCCTCTGGCTCTTTGCCCATGCTGTTCCCACTGCCCTGCCTATCTTGTCTAAATTTGGGTTAGAATGCATCCTTATTATCTTTATGGAAGTATTTCCTTATAATGTACTAGAGGCCCGGTGCACAAAAATTTGTGCACTCGGCGGGAGGGGGGGGTCCCTCAGCCTGGTCTGTGCCCTCTCGCAGTCTGGGACCCCTTGGGGGATGACCACCTGCTGGTTTAGGCCTGCTCTCTGGGGAATTGGGCCTAAGCTGGCAGTCAGACATCACTCTGGCAGCCCGGGAGCCCTCGGGAGATGTCCACTTGCCAGTGGGTAGCAGACTTAAGCTGCAGTCGGACATCCTTAGTGCTCCTGTGGAGGAGGGAAAGGCTCCCACCACCACCATCGCTGTACTGCAGCTGTCAGCCTGGCTTGTGGCTGAGCAGAGCTCCCCCTATGGGGAGCGGCACTGACCACCAGGGGGCAGCTCCTGCATTGAGCATCTGCCCCCTGGTGGTCAGTGTGTGTCATCGTGACCAGTCATTCCCAGTCTTTCTGCTGTTAGGGTCAGTTTGCATATTACCCTTTTATTATATAGGATAGAGGCCTGGTGCATGGGTGGGGGCTGGCTGGTTTGCCCTGAAGGGTGTCCTGGATCAGAGTGGAGGTCCCTCTGGGGTGCCTGGCCAGCCTGGGTGAAGGGCTGATGGGTGTTTGCAGGCTGGTCACACCCCCTTCAGGGTGGGGGTCCCCACTGGGGCGCCTGGCCAGCCTGGGTGAGGGGCTGATGGCTATTTGCAGCTGGTCACACCCCTTTGGGGTGGGGGTCTCCACTGGGGTGCCTGGCAGCCTGGGTGAGGGGCTGATGGGTTTTTGCAGGCTGGTCACACCCCCTTCAGGGTGGGGGTCCCCACTGGGGTGCCTGGCCAGCCTGGGTGAGGGGCTGATGGCTGTTTGCAGGCTGGTCAAGCCCCTTCCAGTGGGGACCCTCACCCCATGGAAGTTTGGCCAGCCTGGGTGAGGGGCTGAGGGCCATTTTCAGGCTGGCCAAGCCCCCCAGTGATGGAAGCTCCTAGTCTCTCCTTTTTTTCTTTTCTTTTTTTATTCTGGGATTTATTTACCTTCTATAATTGAAACTTTGTTGCCTTCAGTGGAGCTCAGAGCCGGCTCCTGCTCGCTCCAGCTCCATGGCCATGGCCGGCTGAAAGCAGGTATCTGGGGTTTATTTATCTTCTATAATTGAAACTTTGTTGCCTTCAGTGGAGCTCAGAGCCGGCCGGGAAGCTTGGCTTCCTCCATCATTGGGGCAACCAAGCCCCCTGCTCGCTTCAGCTTCATGGCTGCCGGCTACCATCTTGGTTGGGTTAATTTGCATACAGTTGCTCTGATTGGCTGGTGGGCGTGGCTTAAGGTGTAGCAAAGGCACGGTCAATTTGCATGTTTTTTATTATATTAGATTCCCCCAGTTTTCCAATTACTTGTCTATTACCCCACCGCCAAAGATTTTAAACATCCAGGAGGCAGGGGATGTTTCTGTTTTGCTAATTCTTCTCAATGTCTTACACATAGTTAGCACTTAATAAATACTCCTTGAATAGCAATATGAAAGTATGAATGAATCATCATTCTCCTTACTCTCTGACCAGGTAAATTCTTAGTAATAGTAATTCAGCAAAATTTTATACCATAACCAAAAAGGCTTTGCAAAATTTTATGAATTAGGAGGTAAGTAAACACCTTTGATATCTGGTGTTAGGCTCAACCATCGTCCTCAAAGCAATTCCTGACAAATTATACCTTTCACCTGAAGTAGCTCATTATATATGAAGAAAAGTAAATATGTTATTCCTAGGTTTAAGTTTTTTGTTTAAAAGGGCAAAGGACTTAAGGTTGATTTAATGTTTTTGTTAAATTCCCACATAAAGAGGCTTTAGAAATGTATACACAGGCATAACTTCTTCTGGTCACGATACTGCTGGGGCAACTCAGAGTTTATGTCCTGTCTCTGTTATTGACACACAGTACAGGAGCTTGTGTACCCCTCAAATTTTCCTTTAGTTTTCATCCCTTGTCATTGCTAGTTGTAATGCACTGATTTCTTCTCTGTAAATATGATACTAGCCAGAAGTTTTTTATTTAATTGTAGGATATAATTGAATTTGACATGTATTACAGTTGTGTTATCTTTGAGGTAGGAAATCAAAGAATCCAGAGGGATTGTGGTGGCTGAATGTTTGAAGCTAAATAATCAGGCTGATCTTGAAGTAGGTCAAGCTCAAGTCTCAAAGTCTCCTAAGAATCATAATTAAGGGCAGACTTTTAGGGTTACTCTTTGTTCTTAGTCTGTCTAGGTTGCTATAACAAAATACCACAGACGGAGTCGCTTAAGTAACAGAAATTTTTCTCACAGTCCCAGAGGCTGGGAAGTTCAAGATCAAGGTACCGACAGGCCCTAGATGGCTGCCTCTTCTCTTTAACTTTTTATGGAGTTTTCTTGGGCCTCTTTTATAAGAACAGTAATTCCATTCAGGAGGGTTCAGTCCTTATGACCTAATCACCTTCCAAAGGCCCCATATCCTAATACTATCACAGGGGAAATTAGGATTGCAACATGAATGTTGAGGGGTACACAAACATTCATGCCACAGCACTCTTCTAGATTCAGAATGTCTGAGGGGATAATCTGCAGTCTTAACAAGCACCTCAGGAGCTTCTCAGGTGGGCCATATTGAGAAACACTTAAGATTAGTTGGTGAGCCCTAGCCGGTTAGGTCCATTGGTTAGAGTGTCATCCTGATATGCCAAGATTACAGTTTCTATCCCTAGGCAGTGTATCTACAAGAAACAATCAATAAATGCGTAAATAAGTGGAACAACAAATTGATGTCTCTCTTTCTCTCTCTTTTCCTTCCTCTCTCTAAAATCA
Organism: Myotis lucifugus; assembly: GCF_000147115.1. NCBI lineage: Eukaryota > Metazoa > Chordata > Mammalia > Chiroptera > Vespertilionidae > Myotis > Myotis lucifugus. The sequence continues at coordinate 177,349 of NW_005871659.1, forward strand.
ATAAAAAAGAACTCTTATCCATAACTGTATATTATAAAACAAAAGCAGGGGTTTGCCTAAATAACAGCAAAATTAAAAAAATTTTCATTTTTTAAAAATTAAAAATTAGCTGGTGAAAGTGCTTAGTTAGAGTATGTAACCTTGTGCTTAGATGACAGAGGACCAGCAATCTTGAGTCCTCCTAAAGTTTAGGACCTAAACCAGTGGTTCTCAACCTTGGCTGCACATTAGAATCACCTGGGAATCTTTTTAAAATCCTG
>NW_005871659.1:178135-221085 GCF_000147115.1 Myotis lucifugus
TCCTGTTTTTAGTTAAAAAGTTATTTTATTATTTTTATTTGCTTTTTCTCTCTAAAAGTCTTTATTTCTACCATAGCATTCGGCTTCTGCTTCCTTTAATGTGCACATTTAGAGAAATAAAACATTAAAAAGTGACTTGTGTCCTACACCCACTTGCTGACTTAGGAAGAAAAATGAAACCTATTTCCTGTCCCTTGTCAGGAATTACCTTTTTTTTTTTTTTTAACCTAAAACCAGTTTGCTAGTGAAGCAGAATTAATGTGCTTATAGAGAATCAAATTCTGTCTTTAGTTAGGGAATAATCCTGGCAATTTTTTGGGAGAACTATCCTTTGCTTTGTATATTCAGGTTTGGTTCTGTAAAAGGAAATCCTGAAAGAACACACCTTGTTTATGAGGAAAAGATTAAATTAATTTATCTCTAAAGTCAAGCTACTTTAGATCGGTCTTCATTTAAGGTTCTTAATCTTCTGTCTATGGACTAAATTCAAATTCATCAATTTAGCAGGAAAAAAGAATGGTCATTTTGGTGTTATTCAGGCAAACCCCTGCTTTTGTTTTATCATATACAGTTATGGATAAGAGTTCTTTTTTTCCCCAGACAACACAAATTTATTGTTTTGTAGTTTTGGAGGTCAGAAGTCTGAAATGAGTCTTATGCGTCTAAGGTTAAGGTGTCACCAGGGCTGGTTCCTTCAACATACTCTAGAGGAGAATTTCGAGAATTGTTTCCTTGCCTTTTCCTGCTTCTTCTAGACCGATTAGAATTCTTTGACATGTGATAGCCTCTCTCCAATCCCCACTTCCCTCATCGCCTCTCCTCCGACTCTGACCCTCTTGCCTCCCTCTTCTAAGGACCCTTTTGATTACATTGGGTCTACACAGACAATGCAGGACAGTCTCCCCATTTCAAGGTCCTTGATTTAATCATTCTGCAAAGCCCCTTTGTGTTGTATAAGGTAACACAAGCACAAATTCTGGGGCTCGGGATGTAGATATATTTGGGGGAACATTACTCAGCCTACCACACCAAACAAAAAGAATTCTCCTCAGTTTGTTTAGTCATCTGATTGGTGATTGCAGAAAAAAAATTGGGAGTTTGATGGCCCTTCTAAAATGCCCAACTAGGACCTAACTGGTTTGGCTCAGTGGATAGAGTGTCAGCCTGCAGACTGAAGGATCCCAGGTTCGATTCTAGTCAAGGGCACATGCCTGGGTTGCGGGCTTGATCCCCATTAGGGGGCATGCAAGAGGCAGCCAATCAATGATTCTCTCTCATCATTGATGTTTCTATCTCTCCCTCTCCCTTCCTCTCTGAAATCAATAAAGATATATTTTTTAAAATCTTATATAATAAAAGGGTAATATGCAAATTGACCCTAACAGCAGAAAGACTGGGAACGACTGGTCACTATGACACACACTGACCACCAGGGGGCAGATGCTCAATGCAGTAGCTGCCACTGGTGGTCAGTGTGCTCTCACAGGGGGAGCTCTGCTCAGCCACAAGCCAGGCTGACAGCTGCCAGCACAGCGGTGGTGGCGGGAGCCTCTCCTGCCTCCTCAGCAGTGCTAAGGATGTCCGACTGCAGCTTACGCCTGCTCCCCGCTGGCAAGTGGACATCCCCCGAGGGCTCCCGGGCTGCTAGAGAGATGTCTGACTGCCAGCTTAGGCCCGATCCCCCGGGGAGCAGGCCTAAGCCAGCAGGTGGACATCCCCCGAGGGGTCCCAGACTGGGAGAGGGCACAGGATGGGCTGAGGGACCCCCCCCCCCCAGTGCACAAATTTTTGTGCACCAGGCCTCTAGTAAATAATAAAATGCCCAATGAGGTAGAGCAGTAGGAAGAGGAAATCTACACTTTTTGTTTGTACAATTATAATTCAAGGGATAACATAAGTTAGAAATTCAAGCAAATGACTATGTCCACTAGCACTATATGTATTTTTAAAATATATTTTTACTGATTTCAGAGAGGGAAGGAGAGGGAAAGAGAGATAGAAACATCAATGATGAGAGAGAATCATTGATTGGCTGCCTCCTGGATGCCCCCTATTGGGGATCGAGCCTGCAACCCAGGCATATGCCCTTGACAGGAATCAAACCTGCAACCCTTCAGTCCACAGGCCAGCTCTCTATCCACTGAGCCAAGCCGGCTAGGGCAGCACTATCCATTTCTCAGCAGGTGTTCCATAAGTATAAATGAGAAATTTGGCCCCAAATTCACAGTAAGTTGAAAGACGCAACACCGAAAAACTGTCAAAATGGGGGGGAAAACATCTCAATTTGATAGACCATCAAATGCATTGTTGTCATTTTCCTGTATGCCTCATGTAATCCTCAGCTAGTGACCTGAGCACTAAATGCTGGTGTGGTCCAATAATATAGACACAGGTCCTTTCCATCTATTTCAAAGCAACTCTAAGGCTTCTCCAGTACCTATTGGTAAGCGTTCTTGACCACAACACCCAGGTATAGCCAAGCAAGGCTGCTTTTGCCTGTAGTCATAACCATGCTGCATCTTTAATGAGAATTTTTTAGACTGATACACCTCATGATGGACCTAGCCAAAGAGTTTGTAACTGGGAGAAAGGTTAAACTCTAAATTAGAGATTATATTGTTGCCATCACATGCCACTCGAGATTAAAACTTTCGCTGTTGGAGCTACTTCTACCTAGAACTGCCATGCAGAGCTTGCCTTTTGGCTGCTGGGACCATTGGACCCTAGCGCAACTGAAAAGCTGGGATTAGCTCTTGCTGCCCACTTCTCTGTCTCAAGCAGCCAATAGGAGCCAAATGAGGAATTAATAGGAAGAGGAACCTTCCAAGCCCTCCCATCATTTCAGCCCCCTTTGACTTGTGATTAGATTTCTTTGTAAGTTGTCTTTTCATGTAAAGATCTAGGGAAGGCATGGGCTCAAGGCATGACTAGAAGTTGAAAACCAATGACCTGAAGTCACCAGGTGCACTGTAGGTGAGATAGCTGGTGAATATTTGCTCATGATCAGTCAGGTTCACACAATGGCAGGTGTGTGGAATTGAAGGAAGATTCTTGGCCAGTAGCTGCTTTGGAGTCATGAGATAATGCCATACCTATCCTTCCGATGCCCTTTAAATGTCTGCTGACATCAAAACAGTGATGCCAGTTTTACAAATCTGGATTAGATCAGACTTCGTCTTATGGCCAGGTTTACTTTTCACCTCACCTCCAAGGCAGAACAGTGACTTCATAATACAGTATTGTTATTTCCACTTACATAGCTGAATGGCCAACCTGCTCTCAGCTCAAAATTGCTGCATTAACCATTTTTTATTGTAAAAGTGCTGTAAGTTACTAAGAGAATGAGCATTTTACAACGTTAATGTCATGACATTCCGTCGGCCTTTTAACTGCAGCATAAATCAGTCACATGGTTAAATTGAATTCCTTTACTGCTACCTAGTAATTAAACGACTATGAAAGGGACCTTTTTTGCTCCCACCATAAATAGGTCAGATAAAAACGGTATCTACTCATAACTGACTTATCATTTTCTTTTAGAAATACCTAATTTGGAAGGCTTATTTATAGGTATTTTTTGTTACTATTCCTTGCTTTTAGGTAGACCAGTACTTTTCAGCTCAGTTCAAGAGTGACCTGCATATGTCATCTAAGAAACTTGTCCTTCATCCTGTGTAGGAATTTTTATAACAATAAGGTGTTCAGATTGTTCTTTCACAATGTTATTTCTCTCCATATTCAAGCTGAGATATGTAATGTACTCATTTGCATAAAAGCTCTTGATTACTTACAGAGTCAGCTCCTGCTATTTTGCTTGTTTGTTGCTTCTTAAAGTACTCACAAAAAGCTAATACCAAATTCACAAGTGTCCAGGTAGCATGTATACCATTAGAATGACTAAACAGGACTTGAAATGCCTTTGATCATAAAGACCCAACTAGCCTGATTTTTGCATTTGAGTCCATTCTTATAATATGATGTCTATTTTTTCTGATAATAAGCAAAAGCATTAGGTACCATATATTAAGTACTTAGGATGTGTCAGATGTTGCCAGGGTCAGTATTTTGATGATTTACAATAAGCTGAGTAGTGGGTGTTATTTTCTCAGTTTTGTTTTGTTTTGTTTTTTTGGTGTGTGTTTTTTGAGGAGACTGAGGCAGATAAAATATAAAGCAATTTACTCAAGATCACAGAGTTAATATGTGACAGGTATGATTGAAATTCAGGTCTTTGTGATTTCAGTAAGTATGATGGTGAGTGACTACTATAGTTCCTTCCAATTAGACATATGAAGAAGGATAGGGAATAAAATTTTTATAATCTTATGTAATGAAAGGGTAATATGTAAATCGGCCAAATGGCAGAATGACCAGTCGCTATGACGTTCACTGACTCCCAGGGGGCAGACATTTAATGCAGGAGCTGTCCTCCAGTGGTCAATGCGCTCCCACAGGCGGAGTGCTGCTCAGCCAGAAGCCAAGCTGTTGGCTGGCAAGTGCAGTGGTGGTGGTGACAGTGCTAAGGATGTTCAACTTATGGCTCAGCCCAGGGAGCAGGCCTAAGCCATCAGTCAGACATCCCCCAAGGGCTCCTGGACTGCAAAAGGGCACAGGCTGGGCTGAGGGGATCCCCGCCCACCACCCCCCCCCCGCCCTCCCCCCCTGTGCACGAATGTCATGCACTGGGCTTCTAGGTTTATATAATATTCATGCAACTACCACCAAAATGCTCGACATGTTAGCTAGCATTTTATACTTTTAAAAATAAAAACATTTTTTAAAAATTTAATTTTATTATGAACTTTTCATTATTCGTTATTAAACTAGGAGAAAAATATTTCACTGCATAAAAGTAAATTTGAAAAAAGCATGCATAGCCCTAACTGGTTTGGCTCAGTGGATAGAGCATCGGCCTGCGAACTCAAGGGTCCCAGGTTCGATTCCGGTCAAGGGCATGTACCCTGATTGCGGGCATATCCCCAGGAGGGGGTGTGCAGGAGGCAGCTGATCGATGTTTCTCTCTCATCGATGTTTCTAACTCTCTATCCCTCTCCCTTCCTCTCTGTAGAAAATCAATAAAATATATTTTTAAAAAGCATGCATAATCTTGTCGCCCAGGAATAACTACTGTAAATTTGGGGTGGAGGTATTTCTTCTGGTTTGTAATTAAACCACATCCTGCTTTTTTCTCCCATAGTTACTAATATCATATACACTTTACATAACTCAAATGGTTGTATAAGAGTCTTTGAGTGGATTTATCATAGTATATCCCTGAGTCTTAGAAATTTAGTCTACTTTTTTCACTGTTGTACTGCAGTGATTATCTTGCCTTTATCATATTTAAGGTTGTTTGCTTTAGACAGATTCCATGAAGTAGAGTTGCAGGATTAAAAGGTGTGAATGTTTTAAAAAGGTTCTTGATAAATTATGTTTCCAAGAGACATATCATTTTACCCTTCCACCAGCAACACATATGAGTCATTGTATTCTCACCTGAGTCAGGTACTATCAGTTTTCTTTTCTTTTTTTAATATATTTTATTGATTTTTTTACAGAGAGGAAGGGAGAGGGATAGAAAGTTAGAAACATCGATGAGAGAGAAACATTGATCAGCTGCCTCCTACATGCCCCCTACTGGGGATGTGCCCACAACCAAGGTACATGCCCTTGACCGGAATCGAACCTGGGTCCCTTGAGTCCGAAGGCCGACGCTCTTTCCACTGAGCCAAACCGGTCAGGGCACTATCAGTTTTCTTTTTGCCTATTGGTAGACATCAAGTAGTATCTGAGAGCGTTCTTTGATTATAGTATACTAATCCTGATAAGAATAAATGGCTTATTTATCATCACAATATTATTATATTATTGTTGGTATCATTTTCATTTCAGATTAAGCTGGGCCTTTCATAAAATCTGTCGGGAAATGCATCAGTGAAGCAGAGAGAGTCCATTGATGCAGATGAGGGTACAGCCATCAGGTGGAAACTGATGCTGTCATAATGCCAATCGTACTTATACCTGTCTATTTTCTCTTTTGCTTACTTCATGCAAACAGCTACATTGAGACAGCAATACATTGGTCTCTGGCCAGCAAGAACTAAAGAAACTGGATGGTGCTTCCCCAACATTTCTAAGCATTACTTGAAATAGTATGCTATTTCAGGAACAGCATGCCTCAGTAGGAATATAATCCTATTTCCAAAAAGAATTTATTTTTAAAAGGCAATAGAATTGAATTCAGATGAATTTATCAGATTCTTTCAGCTCCTGGCCAGGGGGTGGGGGGTGAGGAATTATAGGAAAACAATTCTTACTGTTTAGACTTAGAGTCAAGTAGGTTTGAAGCATAGATTCATAGATGACTTAAGCATTGGTTATCTTTAGTAGTCTCCCAGCAATATATTTTTTCTTTTCTCTTAAAGTACTTCCAAAACACAAGATTTTTGAAATATCCAATATATCATTCATCCATTCATATATCAGAAGCCTACTTTAAGATAGGCATTTGGTACGAAACCTTGGGCATACGAAGTTGAGTAAGACACAGTTCTTACCCTCCAGGATCACAGACCTATAAACATGTATGCAAAATATAAAGAGATAAGTGCTATAATAGGTATGTAAAGGATATATAGAAGGACAAGGTAATAAACTTGACCTAGAGAGCAGTCAGGGAGTATCTTCACAGATCAATAGGTGGGAAGGGCATTCAAGGTAATGAGAATGGCATGTGTTAAAGGCAAGGTGAGACAAAGAGTGTGATATCTTGAAAATCACAATATGGTGGTAGCATAGGGGAAGTTATAAGACATGATTCCAGAGTAGACATAGGTAAAATCATTTGAACTATATAAAAGCATTTGGACACAGAGAGACAATGTTAAATCTGTCTAAATTCCTATAAAACTTATAACCCACCTATGATATTAATGGCACTCCTGTTTCAATAAACAAGATAGATGGAAAATATAAAGTACTTGTCTTGGTATGATTATATTTCCTTATGTATAGTCTGGTACAAATGTCCTCAAGAACTTCTCAATGCTAGAATTTTGGATCTGAAAGCACTGGAACATTGACTGTCCTTTTGAATGGCTAGAACTATAGAATAGAACATTCTAAGTGGGCAGACATAAAGGTAGAAAATTGTGTAATATGCCAAAGATCTTCCAGTATGTCTTCCCATTAAGCGATCCAGGGAATATGGCTGTCAGCTACAAAAAGTGGGCTGACAGTATACAGTGACTTTGTCAGCTTCCAGTATGCAGTGACTTTGGGGGAAGTATTCTCTGCAGACTTGCTTCAACTTATTTCTCCCTATTAAAAATCAATAGCCTTATGAATATGACATAAAGAAAGGGATATTTTCTTGGAGAAAAAGTAGATCTCAAGTGTAACAGATTATTTACGTTTTTGAATATCAGAAAGAGTGGTGGGGTGAGAGAGGTAACTGGTAAAAGTGATGATTCAAGAACCACTGTTGCTGAAACAACCAGCTGAGAAGTAGCATAACATCTTCAGTAAGAATACAAGGTATGCCCTAGCTGGTTTGGCTCAGTGGATAGAGCGTTGGCCTGCAGAATGAAGAGTCCTCGGTTCGATTCCAGTCAAGGGCACATGCCCGGGTTGTGGGCTTGACCCCCAATGGGGGTTGTGCAGGAGGCAGCCGATCAATGATTCTCTCTCATCATTGATGTTTCTATCTCTCTTTCCCCTCTCCCTTCCTCTCTGAAATCAATAAAAACATATTAAAAAAAAAAAGAATACAAGGTAGTGGTTAGTTCCACAGGTTCTGACACTTGGCAGCTGGGGATTTAATTCCAGCATTGTCACTTACATCAGTGGGTTCTTGTACAAGTTACTTAACCTTGTTCCTTAGTTTCTGCATGCTCAAAATGGGGATGATGGTTTCTTTGAACTATAAATGAGACATGATATATCTGAAGTGCTTGGAACACTGAGAACAGTAGCTGGAACATAGTAACTTGTCATTACTTTGATCAAATTCAGAAACAGTTGTGCGTTCCAAGCCAGCCTTCAACCTGGTGTCTTTTGTGGAGCAGTAAGTTTCTGTTATAGACATTTATGTAGAGAGCTGCAACCTGTGGAGGCTCAGTAAACACTTAAATGCTATAGCATATAGGTACCTATCTCCCTTTTTATGTTTCCTGTCTCTTGAAGTTCTCACTGAGATCATTAAGCATTCTTATAAGCAATGTTTTGGACTCTGCATCTGGTAGATTGCATTTCTCCATTTTGTTTAGTTCTTTTCCTGGAGTCGAGTTCTGTTCTCTCATTTGGGACATGTTTCTTTGCATCTCCATTTTGTTTGCCTCTCTGTGGTTGTTTCTATGTATTAGGTAGAGCTGCTACATCTCCCAGTCTTGGTAGAATGGCCTTATGTAGTAGCTGTCCTGTAGGGCCCAGTGGTGCAGTCTCTCTAGTTACCTGAACCAGGTGCTCCTTGTATGGGTTGTGTGTGTCTTTCTGTTGTGGCTGAGCCTTGATTCCTGTTGGTACATCATTGGGGGTGATTGACCCTCAGGCTGACTGGTTGCGAGGAATGGCTGTGACTACAGTGGAGGCGCTGTTGCACTGGGGCTGACCCTACAGAGTGGAATTTGCTTTAGAGGCTCTCGTGACTGCCAAGTCTGCCCTTTGGGTGTGTCATTTGTTGAGGTGGTTGGGTGGTGCTCTGGTGTGGCATGAAGCTCACCATTGGAGATGTTGGTTCTAGGACCTCTTGGGCAGTGGAAGCCAAGGTCACCTAGTGCCTGCACCCTGCCTTGGGCCACTTTATGTGAGGTATAAAGTGATCTGCAGATGGCTGCCATTTGTTCTGGGCTTGGAGGTGCTTTGGAGAGACTAAGTTGTGAACTGAGACCTGCTGCCGTTAGTGTCAGCTTGGGGATGCTTAGCAAGAGTTATGGGGCATGCCAAGGCCAGATGCTGAATATTTGGGGTTTATGAACCTTTGAGAGATTTTAGGAAAGTCCATAGCATGAGCTAAGACAGGCTATTTGTATGAAAAAGCACTGGAAGTGGCATGGGTGTGCTGCAAGTTGGTGGGGCAAGGTCCTCAGGGAATCCACCAGCCCTAGGATACATATGAGCCAGGTCAATCAAGACTCAGATATGGCACCTGCCTGTGCCTGCTGGGGGAGGGATCAGCAAAGGAATAAGGGCTTCTGCCAGCACTTCTGTCTGGGAGAAAGCTGTCCCTCCAGCCTTTGCCCTGAAGCCAAACAATTCAGTCCTCTCCTTATGTCTCAGGTGCCTTTTGAGCTACTGCCCCGGTGCTGGAGTTCAGAGGGAGTGAATCTAAGTAAGTCCCTGCGTGGGCCCTTTAACACTTGGAGTGCGGGTGAATTTCCCGCCAAAATATAAGATGGCTCTGTCTTTTGGTTTTGTTCCATCCACCAAAAGGGTGGATTACAAACAAATATTTGGTAATACGCAGTTACAATCGGCCCGAGTTTACACGTTTCCCGCACTCCACCGCAAATCTATATGAACCGAGTTAAAGACGGCTCCCGCGGAGTACGCGCAATTCACGCGAGCCGACTTAACTCGTTTCCCGCACTCCAAGTTAAGAGAAACTCCTGGGCCTGCAACAGCTCTCCATCTCACTGAGCTACAATCTCTTCTGGTTTTCACAGCCAAAAGTTACCTGGAGTTCTCTTTCCAACACCGGAACCCTTGGCTGGGGAGCCTGGTGTGGGGATGGGACTCCTCACTCCTCAGGGGGACACCCCCACAGCTGAGATATCCCTCCTGATTCCTTTTTTTTTGCGGGAGAGGGGAGGGAGACCAACCTGTTCTGTGTCTCTCTGCCTTTCCTACCAGTCTCCACATGGCTTCGGTATATCCTTACTTATAGGACTTCTGTTTAGCTAGATTTCAGGCAGTTCTCAGTGATGGTTAAAGCTGCAGTTTACTTGTAATTTTGATGTGGTTGTGGGAAGAAACAAGTTTACCTTTTCCACCATTTTGACCTACCTTAGGCCTCTGGAATTTCTCAAATTAGTTCAAAATGCTTTCCTGGAAGATGCATCTTGAATAAACACACATGAAATTCTTTTTTTTTTTTTTAACACACACGCCATATTTTTATTGATTTTAAAGAGGAAGGGACAGGGAGAGAGATAGAAACATCAATGATGAAAGAGAATCATTGATTGGCTGCCTCCTGCACACCTCCCACTGGGGATCAAGCCCGCAACCCAGGCATGTGCCCTTGACTGGAATCAAACCCAGGACCTTTCCGTCCGCAGGCTGATGCTCTATCCATTGAGCCAAATCAGCTAAGGCTCAAATTCTTTATTTTTATACTTTTTTTTTTAGGTGGGAAACTTTCCATTTAAGCACAGCCAAGTAAAGAATATTCTTATTCTTAAGTCTTGTTGGTTAGTAAATCGCTGCTGACAAATAAGAGAAATAGAAAAAAGAATGATAAGTGCAGAGGCTCGGGTTTGCTATATATAGAGATTTCGAGCTATTGACAGAGGGTACGAATGCCCCCCTGAGTAATCTGAAGGACACACTCCCTCTTAATGCACCTTCCCGAGGGGAATGCTCTTGGGAACATGGGGAGACAAATCACTCTTCCGTTTCAAAGAAACCATGAGTCACATACATGCTTGTCTCTCCTTAAGCATTTTTACTTCCTGTGGAAACTGGTAGAAGAAAAGGTTGTTATGGGCAGTGCTGTCTTTTCTCAGAACCCCTGCTTGATAAATCCCAAGCTACCTTAGTCATGGCCCAGGTTGCACCTGACATGCAAGTGAAAGTCTCTCTGGAAAATGACGTAAATAAATATAAAGTCTCCCACCTGGCAGGCTTCATCCTGCTTCCTCTGTAGAACCCGATGGTGGGTACATGCTGGAGAGTGGCTTCCTGTCTGGCTCATTCAGTCTTGTACACAGTCATCCCAGGAGAATCAGTGTCTCCCAATGTGGCAAGGTGTGGGAGCAGCAAAGGTCTGAGAATAGCTCATTTAAAAAGTAAATAATTTGTTCTAAGATTTAGAAAGCAGAACACTTGGTTTTGTTCATTACAATTGGCATACTTTATCATATGATAGCAGTCATTTCCTTATATAATCCTGAGACTTACAGAATAGAGGCATCCCTACTCTTAATTTTAAGATTTGAGTCATAGAAACCTTCCTTGCTATCCAATTGTCATGCTCTAATAATTTAGAAGAGATGGGGTAAGTATAAGGCCAATCTGAGTCGTAAGTTCTGATAGTCTAATGTATTTTTACAACATGGTCCCATCCAGGGCTAAGTTAGGATTGGTTTTCATGGGATTATCATATACTCTAGGATTTGTTAGTAGACGGATGACTGGAAATAACTGGAATTCTACTTCAAAAAGAATTTGAACACTTGTATGGGGGAGTGGGGGATTGTCCTGGCAGTGATTATTATTTTTAAAAAATATATTTTATTGATTTTTTACAGAGAGGAAGGGAGAGGGATAAAGAGTTAGAAACATCGATGAGACAGAAACATCGATCAGCTGCCTCCTGCATGCCCCTACTGGGGATGTGCCCGCAACCAAGGTACATGCCCTTGACCGGAATCGAACCTGGGACCCTTAAGTCCACAGGCCGACGCTCTATCCACTGAGCAAAACCGGTTAGGGCGGCAGCGATTATTCTTCATTTCAGGTGATTTATTTCTCTTGCGTGGACAGAGATTGTAAATTGCAGTTTGGGATGGCATTCATGGCAAGGACGCATTGCGATCAATTTGTGAGAACCGATCACTCCGCACTTCATGGGGCAGCGAGGCTGTGGTTTTTGTTGCAGGCAGAATTAATCTTAATGCTGGAACCGTGAAGGGAAAAATTGATCCAAATTGGTGGTTTTGTCTGCTTTACAAGTTAAATTGAACTGATCTGAAATGAGAACCTTACTCTGTTCAGCTCTGTGCTTGGAATCTGTTCGAAGCAATTCCGCCTGAGTGTATCTGAAGCGTCGGTGATGTCATCGCAAACAGTGAGCATGTTTTTGAGGCTGTATCACGTTTCAACCTCCACTCTCTTTAGTTTTGCAATTTCTCTCTTCCTAATCTCTCTCTTTTACTTCTCTTGGCCACAGTGTCTCAATCTGGGCACCATTGACATTGGGGCCAGGTAACTGTTATGGAGAACTGTCCTGGGCACCATCCAGGTCCTCTACACACTAGATGCAAGTAGCCAACCCCCCTCTGGTTGTGAAAACCAAAAATGCCTCCGCACATTGCCAAGTAGCCTCTGAGGGCAAAATCATCGCCCCCAAAGAGAAACCCTGGTGCAGATGAAAAGAGAAGTGGTCCATAGACTGAGCCCAGGGAACTTTCTGAAGTTTAAAGACTGGGGAGGTGGCGAGGCAACCAGCAAAGAATAGAAAAAGAGCAGGTGGTGAAGTTGGAGAAGTAAGAGAAAACAGTGTCCCAGAAACCAAATGAAGAAAGTGCTCTAGAAAAGAGGGAGCCACCATCTGTGTCAAATGCTGCTGCTGGTTAGACCATTTAGGGATTTAACAATAAGAATGATGAAGTGTAAAAACCACTGGATTGCCGCAAATAGGAACATGTACTTGATGTAGCTTGTAACATATATTTTACAATTAAAATTTGAAGATTAAAATTCAGAAGATGGTCACAAGGCACATAATCTTTATTTTTATAAAAGAGTACTAGATGGCAATTTAGAGTTTGTAAACAATCAGGATAAATTGTGTATGTACTGCCCAGCTGGCGTGGCTCCGTGGTTAAGTGTCGACCTATGAGCCAGGAGGTCACAGTTTGATTCTCAGTCAGGGCACATGCCCAGGTTGCAGGCTCGATCCCCAGGTGGGTGTTCAGGAGGCAGCTGACCAATGATTCTCTCTCATTGATGTTTCTCTCTCTCTCCCTCTCCTTTCCTCTTTGAAATCAATAAGAATATATTTTAGAAAAAAATTTTATACATATTAATAATTTCTAAAAAACTATATTTTATTAGAAATTGTAAGCCTTGATGCCTAATCCAAGGTATATAATAAATACCTTATCATATAATATATGGTATATGATAAGGAGATATATGGTAAGTTATGTGTTACCAATAAGAGCTTGAGTACTGATATTTGTGAGTTTAAATATTTATGAGTGTCTTCAGGACTATTCATAACAGTGTGACTCAGCTACCTGCATTCATTCTCAAACGCTTTCTTGAGTTGGAGGGAAGAGGCTGGCTTTGGATCTAACAAAATAGGAATAGAAGTGCAAGGTTTGCCGTCTGCCGTCTGTAGGGCATTCTCCTGTGTGTGGCAGTAGAAAAATAGTCTAAACTTTACTGTTACCCAGGTTAATCCATGCGGTCAGATGAATAGCAGCCCCACAAAGGTGCCTGTGTCTGAATCGCTGGAATTTGTGACTGTCACCTTACATGGCAAAAGAGGCTTTACACATGTGATTCGGTTAAAGAATTTGATCTGAGGAGCTTCCTCTGGAGTAATCTAGGCCCAATGTCATCACATGAGCCTTAAGTCTGGAGAACCTTACAGACTGTGATATTAAGTTATCCCTTGGGCCCAATGTCAACACATAGGTCAGAGTCAGAGAAGCTGATGTGATGACACAAAGTTAGAGAAGGCGATAGGGTCATGGAAATAGATAGTGGAAGATGGAGAAAGAGACCACAAGCCAGGGAATGCAGGCGGTCTCTACATCCTGGAAAACAGAACCCCCAGGAGCAATGCAGTCCTAAGAAGACTCTGATTTTAGCCCCATAAAACTCATTTTAGAATTCTGATCTACAGAACTATAAGCTAATAAATTTGTGTTGTTTTAAGCCACTGAGTTTGTGGGAATTTGTTACAGCAGCAATAGGAATGTAATACAAACCAAGTTTATTACCAGCGTTCTCAACACTGGTTTCTATGGCCTTATCTTATGTCACTAAATGAGCATCCAGATTTTGAAGGAGAGATGTCAATACCCTAATCAAAATCTTGCCACATTATTATTTTCAAAAGCAAAATGAAACTGATAATTCTTTCTTGGATATTGGGTGATATCGTATGGGTGGAAAAAAGCATCATTTTCACTGATCTTACTAATATTTAATCTTATCATTGCTAATTTTTATGTAGTCTTAATTTCTCGTGTAAATTTGATTATGAAGACAAAATATTATCTGGAACCTACACCAGGAAATAATCTTCATCACTGCTGAGCTGTTTTCTTCCTAATCTGGAAATTGCCTTTGGGCTATGTTTTCTGATTGCTTTCCTTACCCTCTTTCAATATTTATATCCAGGGGAAAGTTAGTGCAACAGTATGTTTGTTTGTTTGATTGATATATTTTTATTGATTTCAGAGAGGAAGGGAGAGGGAGAGAGAGATAGAAACATCAATGATGAGAGAACCATCGATTGGCTACCTCCACAATGCCCCACACTGGGGATCAAGCCCGCAACCTGGGCATATGCCCTGACCGTAATCGAATCATGACCTTTTGATTCATTGGTCCATGCTCAACCACTGAGCCATGCCGGCCGGGCGGTACAATAGTATGCTTAATCAGCCAATAGTTAGCATGAAAACATGTCATTTTCCCCCTTGATAGTATGTTTTGGCTTCTTTATAGTTGTTTGAAACAATGAATGTAAACTAAAACTCTTTATAAATATGAGGAACAGGATCATCTTTCAGTCCAAACGTTTAGACCTGAGGAGAGAGAAAGAATGCACTCTCCGATTTGGATATGCTGATACTTGTTTGTATAGTTGTCTGTGCAGCTGTCATTTCGATTTAAATCTGGGAAAATTCTGTCCGAATTGGACTTAATCTTGTAAACCTAAATCCGGTTTCTATTCCATTATGAATAATCCTATGCTCTTTATAGCATTTTTTCACTTATGGTTTCAGTCTCCAACTCTCAGGTAAAGTTGTTACCTATAGAGCACTCAGGGCTTCTCCAGGATGAAGGCAAGCAGGAAACATTGTTTTACTGGACTCTAATTTTCTTATTTTATTAAACGTTTTATTTTATATTTCTATGGTGAGCAGGCCATTAGAGTGAATGACAAGGCTTTTGTTTTGTTTTGTTTAAGTTTTGCAACCTTGACACCAGCCCAGAATTATATGTTGTACAACTTCTGGTCCAAGAAAATTTCATATTTAGGAAAAAAAAAGTCACTAATACCTCATTTACATGATATAATAGATTTTAAGACTGTAAGGGGTCAAGTTTAACCTGATGACGGGAGTCACTCACCTGCTCTTATTTAATAGGAGCCATTTCAGAATTATAGCATTCTTCGGTATTATCATTATTATCTTGTTTTAAAATAATCTTAACAGGAAAGCATTTCTTCATTGGAAATTCAGATGAAAGTTTTCTATTTCTTTAAACAAAGAGCATGTTTTTAAGGGAATTAGCACAATGAAATTGCTGATGAAACCACTTTCTGGATTGTATTCTGCATGCTGCCTCTCAGATTGAGAACTTACTGTCTTATAAATGGCCACTAGACTTTAATGTTTTATCATAACTAGTATCGGTGTATCTATAATAATAAAAGCATAATATGCTAATTAGACCGGATGTCCTTCCGGACGAAGCTGGGGCTGGGAGGGAAGCCTGGGTGCCTGCCAGCAGCCAGACGGAAGCCCAGGTCCCCGGTGCTAGAGGGAAGCTGGTGCCAGCAGCCAGGGGAAGGAAGGCCTACTCTTGCATGAATTTCATGCATCGGGCCTCTGGTATTCTATAAGACAGTTACTTGGAAATTCTAATTGAAGTGACATTCAGTACAGAGAATTGGGATGAGGATATTGAGAGCAATATGCAAACAAAGCAAACTATAAATTATTTTGTCAATGCAGACCCCATTTTTAGTTTGCTTTGAGATGGGAGGAGATTTGTCTAATAAAACCACTGATACACTTTTGGGTAAGTTTATTTGCAGGTGGCTGTAAGCTTTACTGTTTCTAAGGAGATAAAGAAATTGTCACCTTCATCAAAGAAAGACTAGAATTGAATTCTTTCTTTGATTGAGCATCCTCTAAAATCTTTGATTTTAGCTTGAAATTGATTCTGCCTGATGAGTTTTATGAAACCATGTCTTCCAAAACAAAGAAAAAATATTCTTGCATCTCTCTGAGATGCACTACCATTAGGAAAATATGAACATTGACGCTATATGAGAAGTCAGGACACTTCATTCAGGATACATCGGCTTCCTCCTTCTTCTCTCACCCAAGGCATGTAATGGTATACACATGTCTATGCCAGAGGGAAGGGGAGGAGGGGAAAAGGGGTCCCAATATATGGTGACAAGAGAAGATTTGACTTTGAGTGGTGGGCACATGGTGCAATATATAGATCTTATAACCTAAAACCTATATATTCATATTGGCCAATGTCACCCCAATAAACTTATAAATATATATATTGATTTCAGAGAGGAAGGGAGAAGGAGAGTAGAAACATCAACGATGAGAGAGAATCTTTGATCAGCTGCCTACTGCACACCCCACATTGGGGATCAAACCCAAAACTCAGACATGTGCCTTGAGCGGGAATCGAACCATGACTTCCTCATTCATAGGTTGACACTCAACCACTGAGCCATACCGGCCGGGCCCCAATATATTTAGTAAATAAAAAAGGAAGGAAAGAACAGAAAAGCAAGCCACGAATTGCAGTACTGTCGTGGTTAGTGGTAATGAATTGGTGGGCACACCCCTCACAGCTAACTACAAGCGGGAGGTGAAGACACAGTCCTGAGTGCTGTGCAGCTTTCAGAGCGCCACGCAATCTGGCTTTAACCTGCGTTTCCACACTGACCTGTACCATCCCCAGCCCAGAGCAGTGTCCAGTCTGATACAGTTTCAACTTAGCTCTCGCCTGTGCTGCTGCCCCTTCCGTCCCAAATGCCACTCGCTTCTGGCCTTTCAGCCAAAGCCTTAAGAGTCTTCCTCAAAGCCCTCTTCCCACAGGGCATTTGCTAATGACAACACTAACCTTCCTCAGAATTTTTATCAAACATGATAAATTATAACACACATTTTTTTTTCCTGTCTAACTAGATTATCTGAGGTAGACTCTACTTTTACATAGGGATTGGCTTATTATTATTTTTTCATTCAATGTCATACAAACCACACTGTAGATGAAAACAATAAAGTTCATTCAATTTTGAATGGATGGATGGATGTCAGTATGTTTCATCAGCAACTGAAAATATCTAAGGAAACAATGGTAGTATCTTGCCAGTTTCTTAGACAGATGGCATTTTTTATGGGGCTGTATGTGTTTAACATTTTAAAACTATTTTCTCCCCAAAGATCCCATTTTCAGTTGTAAAAAGAAAGGCTACAAGAAAACAGAATGTATCAAAAAAGTTAAAAAGATGACAAGGGAGAAAATTATATGTTGATAGATAAGTATAAGCAACTTTCTCTGACAGATCTGCTCTAGGAGAAGTGTACTCTCCTGGAAATGGGTACATAGGGAACCACGCTACCGAGTCCATTGTACCAAATGTAACTTTGCTTTGATCAGGGCCTATTTCAACAATAGAAAAATTGAATTGCAAAAGAATGGTTTTCTCGCCTTTTTTTTTTTTTTTAAGAAGAAGAACCTGTGATCTTTAAATTAGCATTTGAGGGGAAGGCAGAATGAAAAGAGGTAATCGCAACTCAGAGAAGCTCATAAATCACACATTATTTTGTTTTCTGGGTCAAACATAAATTAGAATAACACCCTTTACTTTAGTCATGGCTTTGTCTTGCAATTATAAAGTCGTCATTCATTTGTATTAATTATAGACACTTTCATTATTATTCACAAAATTATTCTCTGTCAGACTATGGGGCACAGAGTTAATTTTCAGTTATAATTTACTTGTGAATAAAACTGCTGGAAAATTCCCATTATTTTTAAAATAGAAAAATGCCTTTGAAGTTCTCAGGGGGTCTTGAAATCTCAAGAATGTGACAGAATCCAGCCCTGGCTAGACCTCCAACTTTTAAGAAATCCCCCTTTCAATTCTTAAGAAATTGTAACCACTATAAACCTCCACTAAATGTCTTTTGGGTAAAAAGCAGTGTGTTATTTTCTTCAGCCTCCAACTTATTTGTGGCCTTAAAGTTACTTTTAGAACCTTGAATTGTGTCCTGACTGGAATCAGCAATTGAACTAAAGGAGAAATCTTGAAGGAGATACGGCCTCACCAATTAGCAGTTTTTCTCAACTTCAGACTCTTCAGCTTAGAACATGAAAACTCTCTATATGCTAAGGGATATCAGCCAAAGCAGGGAGTGCTTTTGGGTGCTCCTTTCCTTTTCTTTTCTCTCTCGAAGCTTCCTTTTCACTTTCACAACTCGTTGCACCTTACACACAAAGCGAGGTAGTCACAAAGCAAGGTGACCTGGACATAAAGGCACGAAGGCCATCTCCTGAACGTGCTCATGAGCAATTATCCTCTGTTGAAATACTACCTACATGAATGTGTCGCCATTCTCAAACTTGTTTGACTCTTGAAGGCGTGCAAGTATGCTGGCAGAGATCTTGATGTGAATGTTAAAGAGGCTGACTCTGAGTACTGGTTTCAGTCCAGCCCCAGAAGTTGAAAATAAAAAGCATTTGAATGTGTCTTTGAGAAAGTTATTGGATTGGACAATGAATAGAAATATTGAGTAGCTACTCTGGTAAGAATAGAAAAAAACTCAGGAATGTTTTAAACCAGGTAGCATGATAGAGAACTCTAAATCTCAAAGGATAAAGGATAAAACCACTATTTATTTTTTACTAATTGTGGACCAAAGTCCATTATTCATATTGATGACAGAAATGGAAGGGTAAAGACAAGTTCAACAAGCTCAGAGCACAACAGTACTTCATTTGGGCGATCTTTACTTGGTTGGTTAGCTCATAATTACAACTATAGAGTCACCATCCTGAGAAGTATGTAAAGAGCACCTACAGTTAAGGGTTGTGCTACATAATGTACATTTAAGACTTCTTAAGCAAGAAGAGTCAATGCCATCTAGAAATTGCTAGTTATATGGTAATAAAACAATGCAGTGTTACATTATACCCATCCATGAAGGCTGGCCAGAATATGAAGTATTACTGGATTACCATTGAGACATAAGGGAAGTCATTTATCTACATCAGCGATTTTCATCCAGTGTGCTGCAAGAATTTTTAAAACATGCAATACCTGACTATTTAGTCAGGTGCACTGACCTCTTTTCCCTTAAATTGTCTAATAAAAAATGACAACAGCCAACACAATAGCCATCCAGTGTGAATGCCCTGTCTTGAACCCAGAATATATAGGTTATATAATAAAGTTGTACCTTATTGGTCACATTGCATAATAACGTTGTGTTTGATTGGTTAATCCTTGGTACCAGAAATCCTTACATACAAGTATAGGCACCTGCTTTTTTAAAAAGTCACTTTGGAGCAAATAAGGTAGGTAAGCTCAGCTGGTGTTGCTCAGTGGTTGAGCGTCAACGTATGAACCAGGAGGTCAGGGTTCGATTCCTGGTCAGGGCACATGCCCGAGTTGCCAGTTTGATCCCCACCCAGTCAGGGGCGTGCGGGAGACAGCTGATCACTGATTCTCTCTCTTCGTTGATGTTTTTATCTTTCTTTCCCCTGCCCTTCCTCTCTCTGAAATCTCTCAGGTAATTACTATTATTATTTTTGTAAGTCAGTCAAAATTATACAGTTTTTTTGTTAGTCTGACAAAAAATATATTTTTTGGTGTGCCCCAGAATTTTAGTAATTAGTTTATGTGTGTCACGAGATGAAAAAGTTTGAACACCACTGATCTACATTAAATATCGAGTGGGCAAGCAGCAAGTCATTGCTCATCTCGACTATAATTGAACCTTTACCAGATGCCAGGACTGAAAGTTAGTTTTAATTCACTTAAGCCAGTTTGCTAAAGAAAATCTTATCTTCTTCTAAGCAAAATGGAAAAATCATAATACGTTTAACTATAAATGATATATTTTGATTACTCAATTGGAGAGGTAATAGTTAAGAGTTAATGACTTCCTGTTATTTAAGAAGCTTAAGCTTAATTCTAAATTAGCCCAAAGCATTATTTGAATTTTACCACAGCAGACTTACATAGTAGACAATGAGCAAGATTTTTATTATAACATTTATACTTAAACAAATATCAGTTCACATTATTAACTACTTGTGACCTAGATATAGCTTAGTCAATTACTGCATGCTGTTTTTTGGTAGTTTTGGCCAATATGCAGTATGCAGCTGTTTAACTACAAGCAACCAATGTCTCTCTCACATGCTCCATCTCTAGGGTCCCTTGAAATTCTTAAATTCTGTGTGTCTATGTTGATTGGCTTGGTTACCCTAGCTGTGGAATTGAAAGTTTGTGAAGAATCTTTAGAAAATGTGTGAAAAAGAGAATGGTCCTTGCCAGGAAGGAACAGGACATTAGACCTAGTTCTCATTCTAGAACTGAAGAAATTAGAGAAAAATATACAGAGGGAAGATTTTTATTCTTTTTTTCAGTTTTCATTCTTTAATTCATATATATATGAATTTAAAAATATGAAAAACTTCTCCACGCAGAATAAAAGGAAGCCTGAGAAATACAGAGAAGTTTTTTATGTTGATTTTTAAGACCATTTGTGTATAATTACTTGGAGAATTCAGACCATTTGTGTATAATTACTTGGAGAATTCAGACTTGAAGTTTTTTCACTTGAGATAAGGCGAATGACCATTGGACACCATACAGAGAATGAACAAATCCGGTTGGGAACGTTGTCTTGTTTGGAAGCAAAGCTGGTTTCTTTTAGAGAGTTAGGGTTTCACTTCTCACTCTTTGGCTGCAAGTGTTTTATGTTGACGTCGGCAACTCCTTACAGAGAGGGAGCTTTTTATTCTTTTCTTGGTTATTCAAGGTACGTTCGTTTAATGGCTAGAATGATATGTTCATATAAAGATATTCATTTAACTTGATTCAAAATAACACAATGTAACCATAACTAAAACCTGAGATGCACTGAATGAGCAATAATTTGTTATCCAGAAAGTAAAGCGATCTGTGCCCAGAAAATATGACATATAAAACATGAAGGTGTGGAGATTCCTCTTACTTTTCCCCCAACCCTACACATGCCCCACCAATGATCGAACCCACAGCCCTGGTGTGTGCCCTGACCAGGAATCAAACCCAAGACCTTTCAGTGCATGGATGATGCTCTAACCAAATGAACCACACTGGCCAAGGCTATGGTTACATTTATAGGAAATGTTCAAAACCATAAGGATAGTAAGTAGATTAGTGGTTGCTGGGGCTGGGGAGCAAGTGTTGGGAGGAAATAGGCAGTAACTGCTGCTGATGAATACAGGGTTTCTTTTGGAGATGAAGAAAACATTCTAAAACTGATTGTGGTGCTGGTTGCCTAACTCTGACTATACCCCCCAAAATTGAATTACTCATTTTAAGTGGGTGAATTGTATGATACATGAATTATCTATAATAATAAAAGGGTAACATGCTAATTAGACCGGATGTCATTCCGGACATCCTTCTGGATGAAGCCGGGGCCGGAGGGGAGCCTGGGTCCCAGGTGCCTGCTGGTGGCTGGAGGGAAGCCCAGGTCCCAGGTGCCAGAGGGAAACCGGTGCAGGCAGCCAGGGGAAGGAAGGCCTACTCTTGCACGAATTTCATGCATGGGGCCTCTAATATCTCAATAAAGCTGTGGTTTTTTTAAAAATAATAATAATAATAATTTACTACACAGTTACACAATGACCATGGGATTCTTTAGGAGGGCTTAAGGACTTCTTATATGCTTATAAAATAACACATAAGGTACAACCTTTCTCCTCCACCCCTTAAACTTAACCTCTAGCCCGGGTTCCTTAGCCATAAAATGAAGATAATGCTTTACCTGCTTTATGGATGATTAAAAGCATTAAATGATAACGCTTTTAAGCACTTTTTCTACCCATTGGAATCACTCTCTAGTCTAAATCATAATACTGTGATTATTGTCACTTATCATTACCTTTATAATTTTAAAAAGAGTATATACTATTTGATATTACTATTGCCTACATTAACTTGATAGAATTATATTTTTCTTTAGTGAGTCAGAGTAAATGAGGATAGTGATTCTGACTCTAAAACTAATTTAATGCTGTACACTTGCCAAATTCAAAAAAGTAAAGTGATAAATATGTTTATGACTTAAAGTACTTTCTTCTTGAAATGTTCAATAGTTAAGTTTCCCTAAAATTGTCCTAGTTTTTCACTTCTGTTTGAACTAAAGAAATAGTCTCTTTCTGGAGGAAGAAAATGATCGTATGTTTTTTCTAAGTATTTTATTCTTTAGTTATTACTGTGTTAACTGGAAAAGTACAAGTGTTCACTTACTTAGTATTTGCTGAACAACCATGTACACAATTATTTTCCCTGTCAGAAAATTTGATATGACAAGACCATGATCATTCTACAAATATTTAATAAGCACTCCTGTGTACCAGGCCTTATGTTTCAAGAGAAGTGTTTGCAAACCTCAGTGGAAGTGATTTATTCCACCCTTATTTATGGGTTGATTTCTGGGATTACTCGCTTTATTTGAATTGGGAGTGTTGCTTGTGTCAATAGTAAGATACCTCATGAGTCAGCAATATGTGTCAGCAGTTAGGTGGAAAAATATGAAGCATTTTACAAATAATGCTCTTCAGATTAATGCATTTTGCTATTTGCATTGTTTTGTAAATTACTTTTCAACCCTTTTTTTAAATCTAATTGAGTGGGGCGTGCCCATTTTAAGGGAAATATTGCTTTTTTCCAGATGTATGCTCAGATGGTTAAAGTATTTACAAGGCCTCTGTTACTTTTTATTGAATTACTAGGGACCCAGTGCACGAATTTGTGCACCTTGAAAGGAACTGTGGGCTGTGAGGCTGTGGTGGGCACAGGGGTGGGTTTCGGCTCTCCTCTGTACCCCTGCCTAGTCCCTCCCTCTGCAGCCTGGTCCTCTGTCTGCTGGCAGCCCCACTCTTGCTGCCGCTGCTCCCATGCACTGATGGCACCAGCCCTACTTGCACCCGCTGAAGGCACGGAGCAATTGGGGCTGGCGCCATCAGCGGATGTGAGTGGGGCCAGCACCATCAGTGGGTGCAAGTGGCAGCTGCTGCCCTGATTGCCCCAATCACCCCCTCAAGAGCAAGGGGAGGTGGAAAAGCCCTCAAGCGATCAAGGCTGGTAGCCGCTGCTCACACCCAAGTGATCAGGACCAGCACCGGGCAGCGGGTGCAAGCGGCGGCTCCAGTGCTGGCTGTGGGTGCGACAGGGCCATCGCTGGCAGCAGGTGCAAGAGGCGGCTGCCAACCCTGGTATCTCCTCAGGAGCAGGGGGAGGTGGAGAAGCCCTGAGGGGTAATTGGGGCCGGCAGCCGCCACTCACACCTGCTGATGGTGCTGAACGATCAGGGCCGGCACCTAGCTCCGGCAGTGGGTGGGTGCAAGCAGCAGCTTTGGCGCTGGCAGCGGGTGCAAGTGCTGGGTAGGACCATAGTGCGTGGGAGCAAAGAATTTTCAGTAACCACCAAAGGCTTGCCCCGATGACAGCGACCGGCGTCCCGCCATGTTCTGGCACCCCTGCTCACCTCTCCACCATCCCGCCGCGGCCAATGCCTGCCATGTTCTGCGCCTGCCCCCCTGGTGGTCAGAGCACGTCATAGCAACCGGTTGTTCAGTTGTTCGGTTGTACTGCCGTTCAGTCTATTTGCATATTAGCCTTTTATTATATAGGATAGTCTATAGAAGCTTTTGTTCTTCTGGGTGTTATCAATACTATTGTACATTTCTCCTTGGCACAGTAATAGCCAGCAGGACCTGGAGATGGCCATCTGAAATTTCATGGTTTTTTTCCCCTCATCCGAGGATGTAGTTTTTGTAAGTTGATGAGAGAGAGAGAGAGAGAGACATTGATTGGTTGCCTCCCGTACCACATCCCAAATGGGGATCGAAACTGCAACCTTTTGGTTATGTGATGACATTCCAACCAACTGAGACACCCAGTCAGGTCTCTATTTGATACTTCTTAGCCATTTCCAATTAAGAGTCCCACCTAAGCCTGATTACCAAAAAGAGAATAATGAGCCCCTGTGTTCCATCCTTTTTTTTTCTTTTTATTTTTTTTAAATATGTTTTATTGATTTTTACAGAGAGGAAGGGAAATTTTGATTGTTATGTCTCTCAAGTCACTTTTAGTTTAGAACAGTCCTAGATTTTGATTCCCTATTACTGATTTGTTGAAGAAATAAGTTCGGTGTTCTACAGAATGTCCCACAATTGGATTTATTCCCGATATTTCCTATAAATTTGTAGTAAAATCAGACATTGGATTAGATTCAAGCTCAAAGTTTTAGGCAAGTGTGCTTTAGGTGGTTCTGTGTTCTTCCTTCAGGGAGGATTCATCCACATTGCCAAATGGACTAAACATTGTCTCTTTAATGAAAGGACATTTACAAGAAAGTGTTGTCAGCACTTACAAAGAGGGGCTGGTATAAAAGTTGATGAATAATGACTAAATATAAATTTCTAATGGATTTAAATATATTGTGTAAAATTTTATGTTATAAGAGTTCATTTTGTTTTTTCATAGGAAGAAATCTTTCCTGTTCTCTGCTCTGTATGCTGCCTTTATCTTTGGCGGTCGGCACCTAATGAACAAGCGGGCGAAGTTTGAGCTGAGGAAGCCGTTAGTGCTCTGGTCTCTCACCCTCGCAGTCTTCAGGTAGGTTTTTTTCATTTTCCTAATGAAATCCATCCATTTCATCAGACTTGGCTAAAGGAAGCAACAATTGAGCATTTTATCTTACATCTCATATTTTCAGTTATGGAATATAGACCGAGGACATAAAGCCCTGTCCAGAGAGAAAGCCTTCATCGCTACCAAATTTCCCACACTGCACTCAATCTCTTATTTTAAGAACTCTCAGGCCATCTTGTCCAAACTGCTCATGTTAGTAATCCAGTTTACCTTTTAGGACTAGAAATAGTGCCTCCTTCCCGATTTTCACTGCATAAATTTAGATGAAGGGCTAAAGGGAAAGCCACACCAGTAGACTGTTGAAGTCTACAGGGGAGCATAAGGTTTGAATGCGGTGGGTATGATGTTACTGATTAATACTTAATCAAAAAATGGCACCAGATCCTGGACACATATATCATTTGACCAGAGAATTATTTTGTACATCCCCAAATCACCCTGCACCTTATTGCCTGAACTGACTCGCAGGTATATGTGCACGCAGCCGTTCTTACTTTGTATCTGGTGGAACTCATCATAGAGGCCGTTAGGACCAGGCCTATCTCATCAGGGGCATCTGCCAGCCAATATCCAGTCTCATTCCTAGAAGCTTGAAGGAGCCTTGTGTAATATTTGGTAATTTAGGCAATCGCAAAACTAATTAGAATTAGCACACAGCTGGTGTCCAAACAAGAGCCAGGATTCACCTACAGCACTGACAAAGGTACCTGTTCTATTGGTGTTTTGCTTGTCAAAACCAGCAAGTTTATAACGAGGCTTCTGGAGTAGGGGGAGTCGATGTAGATATACTACAAAATAAAAAACTATTCATTTTAATATTTATGATTTTATTTTTATTATTTTTTATGATTTTATGTTTTCATATTACATATTAACAGTCCTACCACTAAGCAGAAGTAGATGGATGATTAAAGCCTCATTCGTCACTGCGTTTTAATAAAACTGATCAGGAAGAGGGTCTTCACAAACTCCAATGATCTGTACATTTCCACTGTGCTGGTTTGCTACATCTAAACAATCATTTGCTTGCTACTATGGAATAGGCTCTGTTTTTGGTGCATTTTGTGAGGTACGCATGGTTTAGATCTGTCACTAAAGATTTCTTCCATTTCACTCTGTGTTAGGGCATGATTCTCTAACAGTGGTTCTCAACCTTCTGGCCCTTTAAATACAGTTCCTCATGTTGTGACCCAACCATAAAATTATTTTCGTTGCTACTTCATAACTGTAATGTTGCTACTGTTATGAATCGTAATGTAAATATCTGATATGTAGGATGGTCTTAGGCGACCCCTGTGAAAGGGTCGTTCAACCGCCAATAAAGTAGCATTTTTATTTTTATTTATTTTTATTTTTTAAATTTATTTTTATTTTTATTAGAAACTTGCCTTTATTTTTATTTTTATTTACTTAGGTTCACAGAACATGCCTCGCCTAAAGAATTTGATATTTGAGGAAAATATTATCTTTATCCTAATGATGTTTTTCAGCCTTTTACAGTTTTCAACATCCCTTGTACCTTTATTATTATTTTTTTCCTAAAACTTTAACACATATATGCAGAGAAAAGAGTACACAGCCACCTTCCCCCCATAATATAGCCCTTACTCTGCTTAAATAATTATCAGCACTGGGTTAATCTTCTTTCCTCTATATCCCTACCAACTTCCCCTTTACCCCAAATTATTTGGAAAGAATACAAACAGAAATATCTCTGAATTAAATAATATGATTTCTATAAGTACTTATTTTAAGAAACTAATGAAAGTATCATTACCTCTCCAAATTACTAATAATTCTTTATTCTTACATGTTCAAATTTCTCCAGTTAGTCTCATAAGTGATTTTTTTTACAAAAATTTATTTTTAAGAATCTGGATCAAAATAAGATCCGCACATTTCCATTGGTTGATTTATTTTAAGTTAGAGGTTTCCACCTTCTTCTTCCCACATCCCTTCACCCCCTTCTCCCCTCCATCCTTTGAAGATCGTTAGCCCTTAGACTTCCCCCCAGATGGGATTTTGCTGGTTGCATTTTTCTGTCCTCTATATTTCTTATTAGCTGGTAGCTAGAAGTTTGATTATATCCAGGTTTAACATTTGACTTTCTATGAGTAGAAACTTGCCTTTATCAACTCTTCAGTTATCCTGATGTATAGTTATTACAGCAAAGGCAGGATAAATGCTTGATTCTTTGATATACAGTATTTAGGCATTTTAAAAAATGATTGCTTACTTAGCATGTAAATAATAACTTTCTTTTTAAACGATTATTATAAACTCATGGATTTATAATCTATGTGTCAGTGATTTTGAAATGAATTTGATTTTGCTATATTTTAGTTCATCTTTTGGCTGCTAAATTATCCCATCTTTGGCCAGTGGGAATTTTTTTCAAGTTGACTCCTGAATTTTTTTCACATGCACTGACTGGAACTCCTAGCTTGATTCACTGAGGGTGATGACAAGATGTTCTAGTCCAGGCATATTGCATATTCCTTGTCCAGAACTGGAATTAGCCATTTCTCTAAGGACCCCTAGTTCCTTTGTGAGAGGGGAGATAGTATTTAGAAACCACCATCTCAGCACTATAGAAAATTATTTTTTTTAATGTATCCAGAGTCACAATTCATATTTATGACTAGAGAGTGTTTACTTAATTAACTTCTTATTTCTTCTTCCTCCCATGCCAAAATCTAAGTTCCCAATGTATGCCAGTAATAATTCCTCATTTACTTTCCCCTTCAATGCATATGTAACAGTCATTAACAATATCTTTTTTAGAATGACAAGTTTTTCTTGTTTCCTCTTCCATTTTCTTACTTCTGTTAGCTATTTTATTTCCTTCAGAGCCATGTTTTTGTATAAAGTTTTAAAAACCAGAACTATATAGAGTAGTCTGAGCATAGATGGTAGGGTCTTGTAAAATTGATCATAATATTCTAATCAGGAGTTTGGAAAATAGCGATAATGGAATACTATTGTTGTGCTAACTGAGCATTGTTTCATGTTAGGAATAGTATACTGAGGTCCCTCCATGCTTACAGAATACTGGTTGACAATGCACAGAATATTTTAAGTATAATGTTTATGTAAGTTTTACTCCTACATATCAAACATCTATATGCTGTTCATTAATACCTTCAAGTATTTGTAAAAGTATCTAAAATGATACTAGAATATACTCAGTTCTTGTCTCTGTGTGTGGAAAGGCAGAGGAAATATGCTATCACTCAATGACAACTGTTTACTAGAAAATGAAACAAAAATATTCAGTGCTTGTAGAGCTTGTTTCTAGTAGACTCACAATTTGGAAATTGAAAGGATTTAAATTTTTTCTCTTAAGTGTTATCTTCTTATTCAAAACAAATGAAGCAATTATAATAATGATATTGATAAGAATCTGGATCAATATCCAGATAAATCCAATTAATAAATCTCAATTCTGGGAAGTGTATAGTTATTACTCTTTGCATTTTCCCCATACATAAATACACAATTTCATATATGCAGTTCTAGAGAATTTCAAGTGATAGTTGCTATTTTTTATTTTGGAATCCAAATATCTTTTGAATGAAGTTGATATAAAGAATAAAAAACAAGCTCATCCTGGAAGCAGATGTTTTTAGTGAGTAAAGTTTCCCATTTTGGTCATATAGGATAGCTTTGTTATTACAAAACTATGTTTTTGTAGAAAATTTTGAATGGTTCTTATCTTACTATAATTCACAAATTTTCAAGCTCATCTGAAAATAGTGACTATAGAAGTTTAGAAATTCCTTGCTCAGGAGACATTCTTGTAGTAGTTGGTCAGCATCCACATCACTTCCACTACATTCACTCTCTTTGCCGCTACAGGATACCATTGATTTGGAAAACGAAGAAAAGAGAATGGAAACCAAACCTTTCAGTTAGAGGAATTAGAAAATCACTGAAAAGATATTTTTTTGTGTGTATTTTGCTGCTTAAGAATAATTTTTCTTCCTCACCTTGACAAGCCAGAAACCCCACTATGACTAATTTCCAGCTGTCACACACTTTGTTTGCTCATGAACTAAGACAACTGAAATTGGAAATTAGTTTGGATATGCAGAGTACTTATGCAAAATTAGAATCCTATCCCCATACCAGTCTAGTTCAGGGTTTTTTTGTATAGTTTAGCAAGAATTACCTGTAGAAAATTTTTCTTCTTTCTTTTCGCTGTTGGATGTTGACTATGATAGTAGTCTTCAGACACACCACATACAATTTAATTTATTGAGAACTGTCATAATTTTTGATAGAGTAGATAGAATATGATCAACTGAATTTTCACCAGGCATGAAATGCATTCAATTCATTTGAGAATCATTTCTCTGGGTTTTGTTTGTCTGTTTTTATTTGTTTGCAGTTTCTTCCCATTACCCGCACCTTGTCCCCACTTTCAGATCCAAATCACCAGCTTCTGGTGTCAATCTTTACAAATATGACTGTGATGAATATACTGCCCCCTACTTCCAACCTGCACGTCTCCTCCCCCTGCCCCCAACTTAAGGACAAGCATTTCCTTGCTTATCTGATTAGATAATTCCATATGCATTTGGCCCTAGATGATTGAACATTTTTTTAGGGTGTAAACTGAAAATTTCTGGTAATTTGAATCAGTAAATCCTCTAGACGAGACTGTTCCTCATGGCAAATGGCATCGCACACTCTGAGGTGCCTGTAATCTAGTCGTCTTAGACACTGCTGAGTCATTCAATCATGTTGCTGTGACATCTCAGCTGTGTTCCTACAGGTTGTTCCAATGATCTATGGGAACGTATGCACAGGTGACCCAGAGCGCCTCATTTGGATATACCAATACAGACATCAAAGGGTACTTACTATTAATTAATATGGCTGAGCTTAACCAAAAACTAAGAAGAGAGAAGACACAGGGGATAAACAATGCAAGAAATCACACAGGTTTATTTACCAGAGAGCTGATGGGTTTCAGTCCTTGGCAGGCCACCTGGAGACACTCGCTGACAGAGACACACGGAGGTCGTCAAAATACGCAGCTGCAAATGCTCGGTCTCTTGACAGGAAGAGAGGCCTCTTAACAGTCTGGGCTCAGAGGCAGAGCAGGAACGGCAGTTTCCAGGGGGAAGGAGAACGGCTTGTCTGTGGAGGTCAGACAGACCGTCTGACTGCCGCTGTGAGAGTCCTTCTTTTATGCCCCATGGGTGGGCTTCTTCAGTGTCTCATATCAGTGTGCTCCGGTGGCCTTCTGGGCTTATCAGGATACACACGCAGGGGGTTATAAGGTACTTATCAGGGTCTCTCTCACACACACACACACACACACACACACACACACACACACACACAAATTAAGTTCCTCTTCTAAGTAAAGTTTAAAATTCACTCTAATAAAAAAAAATGAAATTTGATCATACTATCTTATACTAACTAAACTTATTACTATAACACAGGTGCTTTGTAAGTAATTTACTTTGGTTAAGAACTCCTAGATTGGGTACATATGTGTGTGCTTTTGATTCAAACAGCCTTTCTCAGTATGTGTCTGGCAGGGTTTTCTTCTCATTGGCAGCAGAAGGAGTTCCAGGAGCCTTCTTCTAGGTCTCTGACCCAGAACAGGTCAAAGCAAGGTTTCCCGTCAGTGCACATTAGAATAAGATAATGACTTTGTGCTGCTTATTTTTGATGCTAATACACACTTGCATCAAATTTGCTTACTCACATTTCCTGTGATTCACTCTGGCTCTAATTGTTTTATCCCGTATTTGAACAAAGCCAGATGTTCTAGACTTCGTAGTTTGATTTCTTGTCTCATTATTAACTGACAGCTTTCCCTGTTGTAAAGAATTTTTGTGAGTTTATTTGAGCTAAACTGTTGACAATTGCCAGAAGCAGAATCTCAACGCATTGAGACAATGCTCCCAAGAATGGCGGCGTGTCACTTAGTTTTATACATTTCCAACAAAGGAGATGTAAGTGGGTTACATGAAATCCAGTGGTGATAGATTAGGGAGGAGGGAGAAAGCAAAGGGGGGAAACCTCTGGGATTGGATTAAAAAGTGAATGATAGACACGTGCTTCTTTTACATAGGTGGGTAGGGGATAGTTAACAGTGGACAATTACCGATAACAATCACAATGAAGGAATTTATGGTTTCTGCCCTGGTGCCATTTGTTGTGCCCTGAGGGGTCTGGAAAAAAAGGGGAGTTACAAGTTACCCTGACTTTCCACAGCTGTGTTATCTTAGATACAAAAAGACAATAGGCTCAGGAAAGATCAAAGTTGATTTGTCAGGGAAGATACTGGCCTAGGACATGACTACACACTATAAACTGCTCTTTAATTAAAGGTTTTATTTCAGACCACCCTTTGTGGTTACTTTAGGTCTCTTAAGTTTGCAAGGCATCCATGCAGGCCTTCCCTGAGCTTGTCAGGTTAGCATGTGGCTCCTTTTCATCCACAAAAGCAATTTTTATTTGCTGGCCATAATTTTATTTGTCATTAAATTTTATCATCAGCTTAAGAATAAAATATATTCAAGATTAATCAAAAATCACTTATGAGATGTCCATGAACAAAGTGTTTAAATGTAGCACAGGAAATGTTCAGAAAAGTATGTTTAACAGTGCAGAACAGCAGGTGAATGGTCTTTAATCAAATCTCATGATTTTATAATTGCATACCTCAATATTTGATAGTGGAAGAATTATTGGCAATTGCCTTATTATTTTTAAGGAAACAACTATATAATAAATGCAAGTGGGACTGTTCAGATGAGAAAGATATGACATTTTAAAAACCCATATTGAAGGAATAAGTATATCATTGACCTGTAAAAAGATGAAACATTGAAAATGACAAGTTTTAGAACAACTGCATCAATTTATACTCAAGCACCTCGTGTGTAGTATTTTGTTCTATGATTGCAAGAGGGTCCCTCTTAACCCACATTATAATGATCCCAGTCATAATGATATAAAGGAAATGGATATATTAACTATAAATGTCATAGGAGAAAAGCTTCTATTTGATCAGTAGCAGTTTATAAATTTTGCATTTTCAAATGTACCACCAAGATGGCAAAAGTAACCACTCTCGAGAGCATGCTGTCGACAAGTAAAAAGGCAAGCTTCCGAACAATTCTGGGAGTGTGATGCCATGAATGAAAAGTTTAATAACCCATCAGTTAACACTAGATTTTCTTTACTGACATATATGTAGTAAAAGCATGAAATCATGTTTGGAAAGTTTAGGCTAGTGATTATTTTGGTTTCTAGGGAGGCAGAGAGTGATGGGATCCCAGGGGGTCTAAAGGAGGCTTCTGCTCCTTTTATAAGATTTATTTCATTACAAAAAGTCAAACAAGAAAGAGATAACTGTTTCATACAACCAATGGAGAGCAATTTTTTTTAAAGTTGAAAGCAAATAATGAAAATAATCCATTTTTCAAAAGAAAAATTAACAATTATCATTTTATAAGATTCTGGTGAAATGTTGATTTCCATTAACTAGAACAAGTTATACCAAAACACAAACTTTGTGCCCTATTCACACACACATAGACATACACAAGAATGGCAGATTTATAGTTAGACTTCAGAATCTGTTTGTTTGTTTTCTCTTTTCTGACAATCACCCTGAGTTAAGTGTGTATGTAAACCCAAAAGGATAATCTGGGAACTTTCTTTTTCATCTCTTTATTGTTCAACTCTTAAAGATGGTCATTGTTAGTGTTTCTATCTTGTACACTGACATACAGTCTGGGGAACATAGACAAATGGAAGTCAGATATTGCTCATTTAAATATTTGTTAATTGTCCCATTTTATCAGACTGGTTTTTATGCCTACTCTACTTAAAAATATAAAATATGATATTATTTATATCAGTTCCATCCTCTCTGGCTTTTGGGTCATTTTATCAAAGAAATGTATAAATCATTTAATGCTTTGATTCTGATGCCATATTTATAAATTACAGCTATTGTCTCATTTTTTTAACTGAAACTGACAGGTATATAGAAAATTATTGCTTTTTGAAGACAGGTTGTATAAAAGCTTTCTTCACAGAAACAAATAGATTGTTCTAAAAAATACATTGCTGGAATGTTTGTTCATTGAGACATAAAACAACCGAGGCTAGGAATAACACAACAGCCAGATGCTATAGTTGTTTCAAAGGTAGGTCACAGAATGACAGCAAAACCCATTTTGTTTCTCTTTGCACTAAGAGAAATATGAAGCATCTACATTGAATTAAAAAAAATAAACTGTGAAGTCAAAAAGCCTAGTAAAGAATAAAGGCAAAAAAGTCATTGCC
Source organism: Myotis lucifugus (assembly GCF_000147115.1). Classification (NCBI taxonomy): domain Eukaryota; kingdom Metazoa; phylum Chordata; class Mammalia; order Chiroptera; family Vespertilionidae; genus Myotis; species Myotis lucifugus. The sequence continues at coordinate 211,284 of NW_005871659.1, forward strand.
ATAGGAAAAACAAGCCCTACATTTACCGAGTACATCGAGTTGGCTGACTTCCTTGACGAGGAACACCATGCTACCATTGTCATAAATGGAGATGACAGTGTCTTGTCTGAAAGACAATGGATTTGTTTAGCATTTTGTGTTGTATTTGAATCCCTTTCCACCTGAGAGCTGCCAAAATCCCCTCCACAGTTGTGCTCGGTTTGAATATCAGTTATTCTGTTCTACTATACACACGGCAAAGGGATTACCCAACAAATCACAGCCACATGTTAAGGAAAACTTTCCTTGCTTGCCCCTCCCCTACAACACTTCCGTTACAGCACACATGCCCACCCTTTATACACTCTCCAGCTCCCTGGAAATACATTCCATCCCCCTGTTTTCAGATACAACTCAAGTAAAATGCCACTTCAGCTGGGGCCTTACATCTGAGGTTCCAGTGCCAACCCAGGGATCTCTGTTCTCCCCTCCACACCTCATTAGCCATGCCAGGAGCATCAGGAAAACGTAATAGCGAGGAGTTGTATGACCTAGGCCACTTCATTAGCATTGCATTTGATTTTTAGGTCTAAAACCTGATCCTCTGCCAGAATAGGCTCTAGTCTCAAAACACAATACTGACTGAATCACTTGACTCCTTTGGAAACACCAAGAGTAATAATAAAGATAAGAAATGGCAACTCTTTGTCCTTTAAAAGTAAAATAGAGCTTATAAACTGGGATTCATACACCCGAATTTTCTCTGGACAGTCTAGGTTTTATGCCCATGGTCTTGGTGTAATTATCAATACCTCCCTTTTCAGTCTCAAAATGTCCCAGCTTGAATGTCCCAGGCAATTGATTGATGTTTCTCTCACATGGATTTCTCTCTCTCAAATCAATAAACATATCCTCAGGTGAGTATTTTAAAAAAGGTGGGGAAATGAATAGAGGAGGCTTGTAGACAGTTGTTAGTAAGTCTCCTTTCCATTTTTGGAAAGTCTTTCCTTCCAATGGGGGAATAGGAAAAATGTTCCCATTTTTCTCTTGAATCCATGGAATTACTGGATTTTCAAGTATTTCAAAAATTATAATAATTCGATTAAGTGCATGAGATTTCACTTGGGTTTTTTTCAAATGAAAGTGTCCATTGCAAGGGAGAATTCCAAGCTGCTGTAAAAGGGGTTTCCTGAGGAGAAGCCAGGAAAACAGACCTCACGCTGCTGTGCAGGTGGCACCTCGGGCTCTGGCAGGCTACCCTCAGTACCCTTCGGCGGGCACCGACCAGCAGGCCACTCTGCTGCTCCAGACTGCCTGGTGGATCTATTTCCTTCCAAATTAAGAAAAAACAATCCGCTCATAGTGTAATGATCTAGTCCAAGTAGGGCAAGTATTTACATTTTGTGGCAGTTTGTTACAAATGTAATAAGTACTATATAAGAGCCCAGATCACCACCAGGGCGATTAATGAAAAGAACCCCAGGTTAATGTAAGTACAGACCAGGAATGTCCTCTCCCGCGGCCAGAACTGAAGACCATATGACAGCCTTTGCTTATTTGCAATTGGAAATGCTATATTTAGTAGTAATTTTTTAATATTTATATTTTTATTGATTTCAGAGAGGAAAGGAGAGGAAAGAGAGCTAGAAACATCTATGATGAGAGAGAATCACTGATCGGCCGCCTCCCACCTGCCCCACACCGGGGACCAGCCTACAACCCGGGCATGTGCCCTGACCAGGAATCAAACTGTGACCTCCTGGTTCATAGGTCGATGCTCAACCACTGAGCCATGTCAGCCGGGCTATATTTAGTAGTATTTTTTATTCAGTAACTCCTTTTTCTAGTTCTTAAAGTGAGAATTCTCAGGAAAACACACACACACAAAACAATCTCACTACCACAGATATGTATTGTTAATATTTTGGTGCATTCTCTTTCAATAATTTAATATAAAGCTTGAGAATTTTTCATTATAATTTTAATTCTCTGTAATCTAATATATTTGAGCTTGGACAAAGGTATGACTTGGGTAATATGTTTGTATTCGCGGTGCGATAACAACTTGAAACAGCTGACCTGTAAGATATTTTAAATAATTTAACCAAAATGAATTCCTGTTTAAATCTCTGGAATACTACAGCTTTGCTAAATCTTTTGAGAAAAATAACATGAGCATTCTTGAAGAGGTCATACAGTAGTTTAGCATATCAGTATAGTAACGCCTGAAGCATCTGTTAAGGATTATTCTGAGTAAGACTGAGTTAAGGATTGCTGTTCTTATTAGCTTCTTGTGTTACCTCACAAATCCTTAAATGATCATTTATATTTAGCAGGGATAAAAAAAATAACTACGAGATTTTGAATCCTAAAACTTCTTCAGGCATCACTTTTTTTGAAATTGCCTAATTGCATAATCTGGAATGCATCCAATGATGCTGACATCCATTATTAAGTTTAGGTAACCAGAGTTGCAGATTGGCTGAAGAAAACATAAAAGTGAACAACATGGAAAAGTACTAGAAGCTTATTCTGGAGAGGCCAGAGAGTGAGCAGAGAATAAGTGACCATTGAGAGATGAAATGTCCTTTTCTTCATAATCCACGTGTCCCCAGGCAGGGATGGGAGTGGAAGACCGTAGAAAAGACAGGAGATCAGGGCTCCGTAAAGAAGCACTGGTCGCTCGCCCTAGGGTAACCCTCTGCGGTTAGAGAAATGGAGTCCTCCTGCTAAGTATGATGTCTCTCCCACATGAAACAACGATCACAGGCCTCCTCTAACCTCATTCTTAAAAGTATTGGCAGTTCTTTCATGAAAGCTGTCCATTTCTGTTCTCTCTGTTTCAACCAAGAATGCCAACTAGTAACAGCTCATCAATTTTGGATGATGCTGGGGGATTGACAGGTTGCCTAGATCCCACTTGATTTTGCAGAAGAAATAGGGAGCCCAGTTTTCTTCCCCATAAACAGCAATGCTTTTCATTCGTGCTGCCAGTAGATGAATTTAATTGGTAGGTAGCTCTCCTTAGAGCTCATTACCTACTATTTGTTTTTAAAAATGTATACGTGGAAGTCATTGAGGACTGTTTGATCCCCTCTTATCATCATGTAAATTGTCATGCTTGCTGGAAGCTGTCCTCACTGTACTCATTGTCACCCAGGACATTTCTTACAGCGTTCAGAGCCCCGGGAGTTAGAATCAACTATATAATTAAAGTGATGAATTTGAGGCATAATACCTCCCTGCTCACACAGTGCATTTTCCTAACTACGTAATAGAGCAGTCATTTTCTTTCATTCCTTTTATTCCATTACAAATGCTACAGTGATGGACAGAGAGGAGGCTTTTGTATGTTTTTGTTCTGAGAAGTGGATGAGCATTATCGACTCAGAAGTCAATGTGCCAGGGGATTAAAGAAGCTGGAAGAGATTGTTCATTGATTCCAGGTGTTTCTGTTAACCCAGAGCTGCAGCAGAAATCTTCAGTGCAGTTCAGTAGACTTGCCTTTGATCTGAAGAAATGTATGAGTCGCTAGCTATTCAGAGTTCTCTTATGCAGGAGGCAGGGATTTGGGTTCTCCAAAAGAGTTTAGCTCTAAATTGGAGTTTACACTAGTTTGGTGCAAAAAATAAATAAAAAACCAAAGAGGTGCAGAGCAAGGCCAAAGAGCTCAGGAGAGAAGAGCCAAAAAGAAAATTTTAATTTCTGCCTTTAAAAAGAACATAGGAAAAAGAAAAAACAACAACATAGCAAAACAGTACAACTTTTTTTTTATCTTCAACAGGAAGCCGGGCACCGGCGATTTCATCTTAACTTCTCAAACTGGTCTTTGCCAGCTGTTTATTTTTGCTAAGATCAAACCCATCTTTGAGCACACCTACAGTGAAGGAATCACACTTGAGTGTTCTCTGATCTGCTGATTGACACCCGTAGGCTGTACATGAGCAACTTTCCTGTGCTCCTTAGGGCTCGTCCTTAAATTCACACTGCAGAACTAGGTTCAAGTTTGAAGTCATTCACATGAAAGGCAAACACACCTTTGCCTGCCTTATCTGTTTCCTTCCATCTTTGCCTGACCTGTGACTATTTTATTAATCTTCTTTCTGCCATTTCTTTATAACACATTCTATAATTCTTCATCTTTACACACATAAGCTGACAAATGGAATTGGCTCTGGTGTTAATTCTAAAGAACAAAAGGCTAATTTTCTTTGATGTTTCCAAGACCGCCCCTGTGGCTTTGTGAGGGAGGAACTGTATCTTTTTTTCTCTCTCCTGCATCTTCTGCTCTAGCACAAAACAATTATGTTTTATCAATAAATGATGGATTTGGATAATGACAGGATGTGTGATATACCTGACAAGCAATATGTGCAGAATGCTATTGGTGATAGGCACAAATGGCATCTTTTTATGAGGGTATGATTGGCAGAAATATGAATAGGGGGCACCCTTCTTCTACTTCTATTCCTCCTGTACAGAGGTTCCCATGGAGATAAATGATAAATCTTGTTACTCAAAAGGAATCTACAGGGAAAATGTCGCCCTGCTCCATCACAGTCTAAATCCCCCACCTCAACACACACAATTTAAGCTGTTATGTGGAATTAATGATGAAAGTTTTGAGAGAATTTTGGACTTTGCACTTGTCTATTATTAGTGTTAGTGTTATAAGTGCAAAGTCCAAAATTCTCTCAAAACTTTCATCATTAATTCCACATAACATAGCTTAAGTTGTGTGTGTTGAGGTGGGGGATTTAGACTGTGATGGAGCAGGGCAACATTTTCCCTGTGGACTAATAATAGACACCATTCATTGGGCATTTTTTAGGTGCCTGGCATGGTACTAAACTCATATGTTGTATTATTTAACTTTCATAACTGCTTTGATGTATATACACTCTCATTTTACAAATGAGAAAACCGAGACTGGGAGAGGTTTCAATAATTTGTCCATTGTCAGATCTTGGCAATAAACCCTAAAGCATGTCCTGTTGTGCAAAGAAAATCACTCCAACACCGGAACCCACTGCAGAACTGTGTGCCCCCTGGATACTTACGTTACTGCCTTTCTCCTCCTCATGATCATCATCATCATCATCATTGTCATCATCATCATTTGGCTGGCTGTGCCCATGTTGCCTTGAGTCCTCTCTGGTAGGAACACTACATTTGTAACAGATATAATTTGTGGTCTTGTTGCAACAAAGGCCCTTTTAAAACAATGAACATTTTTATTTTTAGGTGTGTTTTTTTAAATATGTTTTTATTCATTTTAGAGAGAGAGGAAGGCAGAGGGGTAGAGAGAAACATGGATGAGAGGGAACCATCGATCGGCTGCCTCCTGCACACCCCTTACTGGGGATTGAGCCACAACCCAGGCATGTGCCCTGACCTGGAATGGAACAGGCGACTTCTTGGTGCATGGGACTCCGCTCAGCCAGCGGAGCCACACAGGCCAGGGCCAGAACAATGAACATTGGACAAGGAGAAAAGTTCGATCTAGCACAAAGTTCTCATTGGGCAAGAACCTCATAAAATCCATAGAAAACACCAGCAGCTAATTTCATGATCCTCTGCCTGTGTTTCCAAAAAAAGGGGGGGGCATGAGAGCTATTAGAAGTGAATTTTAATTATTAGGAAACTGAGAAATGTGACATTGGTCCGTTCCCGAGACTGCCAGTGGAAATGGATACCAGGTTTGTAGCAATCTTGGATATAGTGATATTCAGCCGAATGCATGTGTCCACATACCACTATCTCCACATTTCTTCATGAAGGTAGACTGAACTTCTATTGCACTATTAATTTTGCCTGTTTAAGTATTTTATCCTAAATTACATATATGGTTATCATTTGAAATGATTATCAGAGTAATATTTGTTAGAAGGAGGGGAAAAACTAAAATTCCAAATTAAAAAAAAAAACACCTATTTTTTAGAGGAAAATGAAATTCATCGCCGAAATGCTGGCCAAGTTAAATTGTAGAGTCCCGACATTAAAATAACGCACTCAGGTAATATACCCAAGGAAGTCCTCCTGTTTTCACTTGCTCTTTTTGCACCCAGCTTTTTATAGAGAGTATGTTCCCTCTCGTTTTAATTCTCATTAGGTATATAAGCCTCAACACCTGGAGCTGGCTTTGGTGAAAACTAACTAAAGGCAGTTCCACTGAATCATGACTTCCTGGTTCATAGGTCAGTGCTCAACCACTGAGCCATACTGGCCGGGCTGAAACCTTTGAGTAGGAATGACCGAAAGGCCTGGAAGCTTCTAAACTAATACCATTTGTTTCTTAAACACTTCTAGGCAAAAGCCTATGAGCTGTTCTATAAATCCTAAATGATTTATAATTTAACACACTCTTCAAAATCGATAAAACCATGTATCTGTAACCCTAATTCAAAAGGGCAGGAATGTGATAAAAGAAAGAACCAAATAACTGTGAAGAACAAAATGAGCAATCTTTTGTTTCAACAAAGCTACCAGAAGTCACAGTGATTAGGAGTATTTTACACTGAAAACCAACCCGGAAATAGGAGTGGTTTTTTTGTTTTGTTTTGTTTTGTTTTAATTAACTCCTTCATAAGTTTTAAACGAATGTTTCTTGATGCAGCTTAAATAGCTACACAAACACGGTCCGGGTGAGGTCTCTGCCGGGATATCCGTGACAGGTGCACACTAACAGCTATTTCTGCAGAATGAAGAAGAGTGTCAGAGGCAGCTGAGCTTGCAAACCTCCCAGAAGTCTTTTATTGTTTCCTCCATTGGATCAAGTCCAAAGTGAGAATAATTACCCTTAGGACTGCCAAATTGCAGCCTGTTCAGATAACCCTGGTCTTGTAGTAGGAAAGAAGTGCGAGCCAAGGTGCAAAAAGAGTGACTGAATTTTATAAAAAAGATTTCTCATATACCTCAGGGAGCGGTTTTCTTAGAAGTGGTCCGTTTCCTTTGACTAATAGCAGGCAAGGAAGAGAATAACGCGGTTAAAAACAAACACACACACACACACACACACACACCACAAAATAAAGGAGAGAGAAAATCAGGCATTATCTGCTCTTAGGCTGCTATGGTAATAAAAGAGCTGAGCATTTTAACTGGGCTTTCTTGGGACCTTTTGGTGATTAATGGAAGTCTTTATGTGGGAGGGAAAAAGGGGGCAGCTCAATATTGAATACGAAATTTTTATTGTTCTGAAAACGTTATTTTCCAAAAAGTTTTTAAGATATTCTTAATTTAAAGTAAACAGTTCCCTTCTGTTGAAAATAGAGAAGAAATTACAAGTTTTGCTCTAAATCTCCGATTCTAATAACCGGTTTGATGTTCTGGCATTCTCACAACAGACTTGTGAGGAAAATACTATTATATGGAGGTCCTTGAATATTTCAAAATACTCAAAATTTTTCAGAACTTTCATAATTCAAAATCAGTTTTCTCACAGCAATAATTTTAAGCATAGCACATAAATACATATCTAGTAGTAACTTTGGATTGTGTCTAACTTTTATTCCTTCATTTGAAAGTTCTTGGTTTCTGACATGTTTCTCTGTTCCACCAGTAACATCCCTACTTAATAAACACCAGATGGCATGGTTATAATTTACCAACAGTGATTGTTAGAGTGACAACCCAGTAGTCACCAAAATCACCCTTAGGGCATCTGAGGCACCTAAACAACAGACTGGTTCAGAAAATAGTGCCCAGAAAAGTGGGTATTTCTGTCCCTCACTAATGTGGCACTCCCAGGTGACAGTATTATAGACAGCAAATTAGTTGGGTCACCAGTTTTGGAAATTATGTGATTCTTGAGTATGTTTTAGATGTTGGGATTTATATTCCTTATGAATACTATATATGGACATTTCAAAATGTCCTGATCCAAATCCATATAAAATGCAGCTATGCCCCTATTTTAAAGGTGAAGGAACTGATGCTTAGAGTAATTAAGACATTTACCCATGGATACACAGCTTATAGATAACAGGATGGGGTTTATCCCATGCTCTGCTCAAAGCCAGGCATACACAAGTGGGAAGGTCAACATGAAAGGTGCCAAAGCCAGAAAGTCTTTGTCAGTGACTTACACAAGAGGGGAAGATGATCTTCTGAGCCTTGAGGGAGGAGAAACTTGGCTGAGTTTCTCCAACTGTAACCTGTGGACCATGTTCATGAAAACATCTCTATTAGAATTTCCATTTCCGGGTTTTTCTCCAATTCTATTCAATTAGAACCTCTGGTGGTGAAGCTAGGAAATCTTCATTTTTACCAACCTCAATGGTTTACTGTATTTAAAATTTCTCTAATTTCAGGGGGTTTGTATGCCTTCCTTTTCCCCCCCCCCCCCCCCAAGTGCAGGGATTCCACCCCTCCCTACACTGACAATCCCTATTGAACAACTAAAGACTCTCAGATGTTCAGTAGCTGAGAAGTCCAGTTGCAGGGTGAGCCGCCCTGCAGAGGTATCAGACTGTGACCCAGGCCAACTACGGCATACTTGATCCTTATTCATGCATTTCTTATTGTGCCTCTGACCTTTCTACAGCCATTTTCTCCAGCACCTGGACTATTAAGTGGGTGCTTTCACCTGAGATAACATCAGTGTTCAGGCAACCTTTCACTCAAGGGCATTGTATCTCAATTGGCTTCTTGGTCAATAAGCTTCCTGGTGGCCGAATGCCATCTCCAGAGCTTGGACAGGAAAGCAGCATTCCATACCTCTGCTATGACTTCCTATGCTAGAAAAGTTTCTGCAATTCTGGCTTCTCCCACCTTACATCCCGCAACTCACACCCACATTTGCCAAATTTCTTGAGTCCTCTTACGTATCAGTCTGCATTTTCTTACTTGGATGTCCTGATCTTTCAACTCAACATGATCTGAAACAGTTTCACACAAAAAATGTTCTTAGCCAGTCCTTCAAGTCAGTGATTCCATTACTGGGAATCTATTCCAAGAAATAACCCCAAACAAGGAAAGACTTCATGTATAATGATGTTGATGGCAACATTATTTACACTTAAAAAATTAAAAGCAATCTGGAGAGAAGCGTAAAAAGAAGGGAGTGATAAATTAGAGTGCAAGCATTCAAGGAGACATTTTGCAGATATTAAATAAGGGATTCATGAAGACTATGCAGGAACATGGACAAATTGCAGCTAATGGAAGTAAGAAATGTACCTAAGTGGACTATACTACCTGGGTACTGCTATGAGCAGAAAATGAGAAACACTGGAAGGTAATAAAATTATAATGTTTGTATCCTGTTGATAGGATCATGACAGATTTATCCTATTTTCTAAATTTTCCAAAGTATATAAACTTTTATTAAATTGTGTTTTTTGTTTTGTTTTAGTGTTATTTTATTGTTTAAAGTATTACAAATAGTGGTACATATGCCTCCTTTTCCCCCCATTGATATTCCCCTGGCCTCCCCTCCCCCTCCTCAGAAGCCCCCCCCCTCCCCCCCCCCCCCCCGTCGCACAGGTTTTATCTTTTTTTTTTTTTTTTTTTTTTTATTTTTAATATTTTTTTATTTTTTGCTTAAAGTATTACAAAGGGTATCACATAAGTGTCCTTTTTTTCCCCCCCGCCCTTGACACACCCCTACCCTCCCTTACCCCCCAGTGTCTTATGTCCATTAGTTATGCTTATATGCATGCATACAAGTGCTTCGGTTGATCTCTTACTCCCCTCCCTCCTGCCCCCCAACTCTCTCTGGCCTTCCCACTGCAGTTTGGCAATCAGTTTGAGGCAGCTCTGCCTCTGTATCTATTATTGTTCAAAAGTTTGTAATGGTCCCTATTATCCACGAATGAGTGAG
>NW_005871659.1:221185-236541 GCF_000147115.1 Myotis lucifugus
CCGTGTCACATATAGAAATTTTTTGATATTTGCAACCATAGTAAAACAAAGACTTATATTTTTGATATTTATTTTATATATTTAAATGCCATTTAACAAAGAAAAATCAACCCAAAAAATGAGTTCGCGTGTCACCTCTGACACGCGTGTCATAGGTTCGCCATCACTGTCCTATTCAAAGGCTCAATACAGGGAGTAATCTTTGACTTAACCCTCATCTACTTAGGTTGGCTCTGGAGGTCCTTTGTAGAAGGTTCTTGATAACCCACCATCAGCATCCTCTTTACCTCTTATGGACCTATGACATCTCCCCACAGCTTCTCAGCAACGCCTTATTCTACCTCCTCGTATCCGACCTACAAAAGTGGAAGTGTCTTAGGGCTCAGTTGTGTGGTTCCTTCTCTCTTCTATTTACATTCTCTCCATAAAAGATCTCATCTCATTAAGCCATGTTTAAATATCAGATAACTCCCAAATTGAAGTTTCCAGTCCTGATCTCTTCCCTAAACTCCAATTGGTCCTTTATCTAAAAGCTATTTCATGCCCTCACTGGTTTGGCTCAGTGGATAGAGTGTCAGCCTGCGGACTGAAAGGTCCCAGGTTCGATTGTGCTCAAGGGCATGTACCTTGGTTGCGGGCATATACCCAGTAGGGGTTATGCAGGAGGCAGCTCATCGATGTTTTTGTCTCATCGATGTTTCTAACTCTCTATCCCTCTCCCTTCCTCTCTGTAAAAAATCAATAAAATATATTTAAAAGCTACTTCATCTTCACTTGAATGTCTCATAGGCATCTCATATCTAATATATCTATATAGAACTCTGCCAGGGTGTCTAAGCAGCTGTACTGCCCAATACATACCAAATTGATCTACTTTTTTCTGTTCATATCCACTATTACCATGTACCAGCCATCATCATCTCATTTGGCAATGAGAGCTATAATATCCTTCTAAATATTCTCCCTGGTAAATTTCTTATACAATATAACAGTAAATTCTTATTATTATGTAATATAATAATTATACACTTAACTATTAATATTGTTGTTATACTGTGTCTTATTATATTATAGCCCATTCTTCACACAGTCTAAATTTTCATTAAAAACAAATCACATCATGTGATTTAAAAAATCCCCCTGCTTAAATTTCACAAGTGCCTATGCGGTGTAGCGAAAATAAAATCTATTTTATGATTTATTATTAATTAGTAATATTATTATCCCTATAACATAGAAACACTTCAAAGGCCCTACAAGACGTAGTTCGTACCCACTGTTGAACTGCATTTCATTTCACCCCCTGTGGGCACGAACACAGCAGGAATGAGCTGGGCATACGTGAGGTCCTGCTGTGCTGTTGTCTAGGTTCTTCTCCAGGTCTTGTCTGGACTGGCTCTTTCTCATCAGCTCATGTGTCACCTCCTCTCCGAAGCCTTTTCTAACCTCAGCAGATCGTCCTGTCCCAAATCTCTAGTCATTGTTGTCTCACCCAGTTTTATTTGGCACTGAACATACTCTGAAAATTTTAAGCTCTTTTTTATGCCTTTTCCCCTCTCTCCACTGGAATATTGGCTCCATGACAATAAGTTCCTTCTGTTTTCCTTTTTTTCATCCTTTGCATCTAAAAATCACTTGGCACCTAGTGAGCATGGAATTTTGTTATCAACTTTTTATTTGCAGTATATCATGTACAGAAAAATTCGCAAATCCTAAAAGTAGAGGAGAATGATTTTTTAAATGAAGTGAACTCAGTCATGTGGTCCCCACCCAGATCGAGATTATAGAACATCACCAACACCTCGGCAGCTTCTCTCTGAGCCCCTTCCCGTTTACTATCTCCCCCGAAGTAACCACTACTCTGACTTCTATCATCAAATTAATTTTGCCTGGATTTGAACTTCATATGAGCAGAATCATACAATATGTGGTGTTGTGTATGCTTTCTTTAATCCAGCATTATATATGTGAGGACCATCCATGTTTTTGCTTATAGCTGTAGTTCCTTTTTCTAATTACTGTATAGTACTTCATTTATACTTTTATTTCACTGTATTCTAGGTAGACATTTGGGTTGTTTCTATTTTGGGGATATAAATAATGCTGAGGTGAACATTTTTATACCTGTCTTTTAGTGCACATTATGTTGGCATTTCTTTGGGGTATACACCTAGCAGAGAATTTTCTCAGTCTGGCAAATAGCTTTCCAAAGGGTTTGTACCCATTTACACTCCTACCAACAACAAGTGAAAGTTCTAGTTGCTCCCCATCCTCACCAACACTTGCTATTGTCAGTTTTCCCAATTACAGTCATTTTGGTGGGTGGCTTACTTTCTCCTTTTGAAATAAACCAGCTGTCTGGATGGATAAAGTCTCAGAGAATAATAAATTAAAAAAAGAATAAGCCCAGATATAAGCAATCTGATAAAAAATCAGAATTTTCCGAAGGGATAGCTATGCTCTCTGATTTTGCTCATGTTGGATGCTGGATTATTATCACAATGTTCAAATGTTTATTAGCTCTGATATTTATATGTAACAATACTTGGAGGGGGTCCTTAATTTGAGATTTCTATGGAGCTGCTTAAAGGGTTTGTGGATAGTGGTTGAGATCATTATATAATGAAAATTTGATACAGCTTATCATACATATATAGTTATAAATAGTCACAATAAGTTACAGAGACGCGTTCTGATTTCATCCTCATCTCATGCTCCATTGCATTCTAGTCTCAGACATTTGTACTCATGTCCTCTCCTCCGCACTCATCACTAATTCTTCATCTTTAGTTATAAATGGATTTAGTTTATAATGTCAAGTGCTGAGTCATTATCAGGCAACTTCTTCATCTCTTTCTGGTGTTGCTGCTGGCTGTGACTGTGCGATACTGGTGCTGAGTTTTCTGCTTGGCTTGTTCTATATTTCCATCTTTGTGCTGCAATAGTTCCATGCAACACCACTATGGCTGTGGTAGTTTTGATCAAGTTGGCTTGCATTCTATAATCTCTTTATTGCTGGAAACTTTGCTTTATTTCAGGAAGTCATTTTAGCACTTTTATCAAAGGCACATGCCACCTATGTTTGGACTTCCTGATTTCTCTTTGGTTCCAATATTTTAAAAGTCATCTATATATATAAAAGCCTAAGCAACAGTCTGACCATTTGACCGGTAGCTATGATGCACAATGACCACCAGGGGGCAGACGCTCAACACACAGGCATGGAAACATGGAACAGACTGATGAATCTCAGGGAAAGGGGGAGAGAGAAGGGCAGGAAGAGATTAACCAAAGACCTTCTATGCATACTAGAGACTTGTTGCATGGATCCATGCACCGGTGGGGTCCCTCAGCCTGGCCTGCCAGGATTGGGCCGAAACTGGCAGGCCGAAAAATGCCACCAGTGCACGAATCAATGCACCAGGCCACTAGTTAACTAGGAAATCCACCTTTTTGATGTTAGCGTAAGTGATTGCCCAAGGTAATAAGAGTTTGGACTGGGAGATACCTAAGACACTTCTAGTACTCTTGTTTTAAGTAAAATTGCTCCCTGAGTAATAAAGATGGAACAATGTGAGATTTGGCCTTGTGCCTATTTCTCTGGTTTTACTCCAGCCCACTGGAGGCAGAACCCTAACCATAATCTTCTTGACGACATACGGGACTTAGTGGCTCATGCAATTCCAGCTCCAGAAGACAAAGGAATAGGGTACAACTTGACCTAGGGATCCAGTGAAGTCCAGGGTCAAGGGATGTAAGACAACCTCTCACTCCATCACTTTCTTCAGGTCTTTGCTTAGATGTTACCATATTATTGATATGCTGTATCTAAAATAACAACCTCCATTCCCACTCCCTATCATCTGGTATAGTACACATTTCCTAACATACTACCTCTTCTGCTTTAAAACGTAAGCTGCAAGAAATGTGAGACCTATCTGTTGAGTTTATTTTTCCTGGTGCAGACCCAGTACCTAATGCCACAACCACATTCTCTCTAAACTTCTCCAGGTCCTAAAGTTTTAGACCTCTCCTTCAGCCAAAATAATGCCTGGCACATATATAATGCTCAGGAAATAATTGATTGAATGAACGAGTGATTAAAACTCCTGGTCCTCTCCTGTCCAGAACTCTTTAAAGACCTGGATTATCTACAATTCTATCCATTGAAAATTTACCTAACACTCTAGGAAGAGTAAGGGAGTTTCAGCCATTCCCTCCTCCAATCACATTTGTCCTCTAACATCTAATTGTGAAATATGGGCTTTTTTTTTTTTTTGAAGAGATGGAGAAGCAGAAGAATCTGTATTTAGAAACCCAGAGTTTTGAAGGGATGTGAGTAAGGGAAGGAAAAGGAACAAGATCAAGGGAGAAGGCCAAAAAGTGAGCTCAGAAAGGCCAAACACAAACCAACTAACCTCCACTTGTGTTCTAGGCTATATCTTTTCATTTCTCCTCTCAATCATTAGATGGAAATTGGATTTTCCTCCAGAAGGGAGAAAAGCCTTAAAACTCAAAGGCCTCTTCCTCATTGTTGGGATGGCTGGGAAGTGAGGGGCAGTGGTGGAGGGAATACTCAACATCCGCTCATATTTGATGATGAAGTAAGAAGACCTTCTCCCCTGAGGAAATGTAGAAGTCTGGAGGGTTCGGCTTTGCATTTGGAAAGTTCAATAGCTCGGTCTTCAGACTCTTTTAACATTTTGTTTTTATTGCCCAATCCTAGTCATAATCATAACTATCATAGTACACAAATACCCACTGAGTTCCTATTATTCATAAAGTGCTCAAGGGCCCAAGGTCATTCACAGGCTTAGCCCACTTGCAGCCTTATGTCCCAAAGAAAATTTGATACAGCTATCATATATATAAACTTTAATTTATACACACACACACACACACACTTTAAGCTTTTTCTACTTTAAGGGTTAAAAATACGTATATTCCTCTGTGGAAAGAAGAATACTATGCTCCTAGGATAGGACTGATAGAATACTAGGCCAGTGCAAGTGCAAAGTATACCAACGCTCAGCTCCATGAGCTTGGTAGCATATGTGTTGTGGTCACATTAGAGATGGAGATATTTCTGTGAACTTGAAGAGATGGAGAAGCAGTGACTAAATGGGCTTTCATGCTTTCTGCATTTTTGTGGTTGATGTTGTTGGTTTCTTTTTTCTTTGTTTGGAAGTTGAATTTTTTATTGACAGAATTAATCAAACATTCATGGCAGAGTTGGCCACAATACACTGTGACATTCAAATTAGACCTATTTAAATGTGACTTCTTTTGATTCCTTCAATTTTGTACAATGATTACAGAGTGGTTCTAAATGAAAATCACTTCACCAACATCACCCCTATCCGCTCAGTTATTAGAGACAAAGAGCTTGCTCCAAATTTTTTAAAAGATAGGCTAAAATACAATCAACTGAAATAAGCTATCAGGCAGGCCTAATCAAGAAGGGCTTAATATTACTCATTCTCATCTTTGAACATTTTACTTGTCTTTTATTAGAGCTAGTAGCTAAGGGTTCCCACCAAATACATCAATTTATTTATAGGCTTTGGATTCAAGCTCTTTAAGAGTATTTCATGTGTATTCAAAAGAACCTACATTCTCATGATAATGTACACAGTATTTTTTAAAGTTATTTATTGTTTAAAGTATTACATATAGTATTACATATGTTTCCTTTTTCCCCCATTGACCTCTCCCTGGCCACCCCCATCCCCCAGCACATACCCTCACTCCCCTAATGTCTGTGTCCATTGGTTATGCTTATATGCATGCATACAGTCCTTTGGTTGATCTCTTACCCCCATTCCACCCCACCCTCCCCCTGCCTTCCCTCTGAAGTGTGATGGTCCTGTTCTATGCTTCTCTGTCTTTGGATCTGTTTTTGTTCATCAGTTTCTGTTGTTCATTATATTGCACAAATGAATGAGATCATGTGATATTTATCTTTCTCCAACTGGCTTATTTCACTTAGCATAATGCTATCCATGTCCATCTATGTTGTTGCAAATGGTAAGAGTTCTTTCTTTTTTACAGCAGCATAGTATTCCATTGTGTAGATGTACCACAGTTTTTTTAATCCATTCATCTGCTGATGGGCACTTACGCTGTTTCCATATCTTAGCTATTGTAAATTGTGCTGCTATGAACATAGGTGTGCATATGTCCTTTCTGACTGATGTTTCTGATTTCTTGGGATATATTCCTAGAAGTAGGATTACTGGGTCAAATGGGAGTTCTATTTTTAATTTTTTGAGGAAACTCCATACTGTTCTCCACAGTGGCTGCACCAGTCTGCATTCCCACCAGCAGTGCACGAGGGTTCCTTTTTCTCCACCTCCTCTACAGCACTTGTTGTTTGTGGATTTGTTGAGGATAGCCCTCCTGACAAGTGTGAGATGGTACCTCATTGTCATTTTGATTTGCATCTCACAGTGACTGAGCATGTTTTCATAGGTCTCTTGGCCTTCTGTATGTTCACTTTCAAAAAATGACTATTTAGGTCCTTTGCCCACTTTTTAATCGGATTGCTTATCTTCCTTTTGTTAAGTTGTATGAGTTCCCTATAAATTTTGGAGATTAAACCCTTATTGGATATAACATTGGCAAATATGGGTTTTCTTGCAGTTTTGTTGTGGGTTTTCTTGTTGTTTTGTTGATGGGTTCTTTTGCTGTGCAGAAGCTTTTTATTTGCTGTAGTCCCGTTTGTTTATTTTCTCCTTAGTTTCCATTGCCCTAGGAGCTGTGTCAGTAAAGATATTGCCACGACATATGCTGTCCTGCCATCTGCCATCTTCTTTTTTTCCCCATAGTATTTTTTTATATCTATGTTTTCAATTCTAGCACAAGATATTCTGCACCTGGGTGCTTACAGGCTTCAGCCAAATAGCATGAATAGCAGGGAATGAGAACTTTCCCTCTCTTATATTTTCACAAAAGCTTTTGTCTTCTCTATATTCTTTTGAGTGTAGATTAGCATAATCATCTCTAATTTGGAAAAAAAGCCCAAGTTTATCAAGTAGTGCCTTAAATCTTCTCTGTAATCAGAGAACAACTGCATGAGACCCACTGCTAATCCAAACAGTCCACCTGTATTCTGCTGCACCATAGCTTTATATTCTTCTTCAGGGGGCCAAGTGTAGCTAACCCCCCATTAAATATCTAATGGAGTTCCCAAAATGGGCAGGTGGAGTTCCCAAAATGGGCAGGTAAAAAGCTTTACGGCATCTGGGTGATCAAGAGATAAGACTTTCTCTAGGCCGAGAAAATATACGTAAGTAGCAGAATTGATGACAGATGGAATCCCATAGATGCGATGTGCCACGTGGGAGTTTTGAGTTGTCTTCAATATCATCAATGAGTAAACTGGCATCATGCTACATTTCCCTCACTTCAATGATAATCTGAAGCTTGTCTTTTGGAACTTTAGCCAATGATTAAATGCCTCTGAAAATTTGGTTCTCATTTGTTTACTTGGTAATTATAGCAAGTACTTGTGGGGTTCTAGCAGAATTCTTTGGACTGTTTTTGAGTCTTCTCCATTGTTGGTGAATTTCAAAGCTGATGGTTCAACAATGAGATCACAGTTCTGCACCACCGGTCCTGGACTTCCTACATTATAGCTCCTCCTGATGCCTACATGAATCCTTCCCCTTCCTGCATCCAGAACTCCCCACCCTCCTCAGCCTCAAGAAATGCGCCGTCCAGGTCACACTCAACATTGTTGTTTTCAATTGTTAATCTGTTAGTAGCTGGATACTATTTCCTACTAAGAGACAAATGTACATACAGATGTCTTTTCTTGAAAGTTACCAGAATATTGAAATCTAACAGATTAACCATTAAAATATTTTGTGAGAAAAAAAGAAAAGCACAAAAATAAGCAGAATAGCACTCTTAGCTACATCTACTGGGAGGATGAGGATCATTCTCAGCAATCGGACTGTCCACATCACAGAAAACGTGGACATCACACTGAAGGGCCGCAGTTATTGGAAGGGCCTCAGAGGCACCCTACAGAGGGACTTCAATTACATCAATGTAGAACTCAGTCTCCTTGGAAAGAAAAAGAGGCTCCAGGCTGATAATGAATGGGAAATAGAAAGAAACTGGCTACTGTTCACACTGTCTGCAGACATGCACAGGGCAGGATCAAGGGTGTTCCACTGGACTTCTGTTACAAGATGAGATCTGTATATGCTCACTTTCCCTCAATGTCGTTATTCAGGAGAATGGTTCTCTCGTTGAAATTAGAAATTTCTTGGGCAAAAAATAGATCTGCAGGGTTCAGATGAGGTTAGGCTTTGCTTCTTCTGTTGTTTGGTAGTGTCTCAAGCCCAGAAAGATGAGTTAATTCTTAAGGGAAACTTGTATCAAATTCAGCTGCTTTGATTCAGCAAAAGCCACAACAGTGAAAAACAAGGATGTCAGGAAAATTTTGGATGTTATCTATGTTTGTGAAAAAGGAACAGTTCAGCAGGCTGGTGAATACGATCCAAGTTACCCAGCTATAGAAAGAGCAAGAGGCTGGATGATTCCTCAGCTCTGTTTGTGATATTTTAAAGATGCAATAAAAGCCATGTATTGACTTTGGGGGTGGGGGGAGAGAAGAGAAAAATCAGAACAGGTAGGAGAGTTTAAGCATGTTTCCAGCTCTTAAAATTCACAGAACACAGTTATGAGTGTGTTTGCTTTGAAATATATGAGAATATATGAAATAAATGAAAGTGATGTAGTCAGGAAAAGATTTGTTGATGAAAGAGGTTGTCCTGGTATCAACAATAATGTTGTTGAGTGAATAATTTTAACATCCATCAGCTTATGTGATCCTCGTGACAACGTATGATGCAGGCAGAATATCAGACAATGCCGTCTCCATTTTATAAAACAAGTGAGAAATTATGAGACATGCCCTAAAGCACTTGATAAGAGGAGATGAGATTAGGACTCTAACAGCCAGATTTTCTTTGCCTAGCACTGGGCTGCCTCTCTAATAATACCTTAAAATTAATCTAGAGGATGCCTTAGATATTAGGAATATTTTCACATATAGTATTTCAATGGATATTATATATTTTTAAAATTATTAATGTTTTATTAAGTCTTACATGTATAATATTACTGAGAGATGTGCTTGTCTTGTGCTTGGGCCAAGGTGCATGAAATTTTATATATAAAACTAGAGGCCGGGTAGGGTGCCCAGGCCTGGCCGGCCATCAGGGCTGATCAGGGCCTTCTGGCTGCCCACCAGGGCTTTCCTTCTGGCTGCGGGCCTCTGGTGGTCAGCACACGTCATAGCGAGCGATTGAACTCCTGGTCTCCCAGTTGAACTCCCGGGGGGACAATTTGCCTATTAGGTTTTTATATATATAGATTTTTTTTAATAGGTATAGTAATTAAAGGCAGTCATCTCTACTCTTTGCTGCTAGTCGTTATCAAAGTTGTCCTGTTTGAATTCTCTATTCAAATATCTGGATTCATGGAAAAATTGGAACGAGACAGGAAACAAGCTAAGATCTATAGAAGAATTAAAGAAAAGAGTGAATTTTTATTTTTCAAATTAGACCTGGTATGCACAAATGTATACAAATGTGCTTATCTATGCTAATATTTTTGTGTTCAGAATCATTTTGTGATTAAATTGGGGCAAAGAGTTCCTGTTGCCTCATCTTGCAGAATTATGGGAAAATTTGATTTGGGCATCGAGGTGCCGGAGAATGAAAATTCTCAGGCTTCCTTTGAGCAAAAGGAAACTCTTGAAATGGAGGGTCCCAGAACAGACCACTTGGGTACTGACACTTGTTAGAGTAGCCAAGCCAGCATCCTGGGTGATTTTAAAATAAGAGAATTCAAATTGGCCACAAGTTCAGAGATTGCATGTGTGGATTTTTTGCTGGGGTTTCTTTTGGAGGAGCAGATGACTCTGCAGCCCAGGCACTGCCATCTGCTGCCAGCGTGACACATTTGAAGGGGGACCCATCTGGGCACCATCTATAAACACTTCACAGTAGAAGAGCTTAATATTCACCTGGAAGATAACTTTCCAATGATTTCTAGGAATAACAGCACAAAGAATTTTTACACCTGCCAGTGTTTAGCCTACAGACTCAATGTTCTGAGATGATTCCTGGTCAGCTGCCAAGAGGCACTTTCTAGCAAGTCGATAGCTGTCATCGAAGGGCTTCAGTCATTATCTGTCTGTCTTTACCCGTCCCACTAATTTCATGATGGTGGTGGTGAATTGATCTCGTTTGAGAACGACTGTACTTCAGATGCCAAAGGACTTGGGAGATGGGGAGGCTGACTCCCCTTACCACATCACCAAGTTCACCTGCCAAAGAGATCACCAGATGTCTCAGGCTCTGTAATCCTTTGGAAAATCCCCCAGAAACTTTCCTGGTGGTCTGTATCTATCTCTTTAAAAATATTAACAAAAGATGTAATTTAGAAAGGAATATCTTTGCTTTTTCTATCTCTTTTGAGTGGTGATATTTGATTGGTTTCTTTAAACAGTAAACACTTTTCTATAGGAGTGAGAGATGACACCAGGCCTATCACCTAGAAGGCATATATACTTACTATTTGTGACATGAATATTGTTCAGATTTACTTTCTCTGGTATGTCTTATGATTATAATAGTTCACTTACTGTGAACAACTGTGAAATTTTCAGAAAAATAACAATGTTTTAAAAGTTAATCTAATGGATTTTTAGATAAACTCAAAGGAAGGAAGTGGGCAGATATAGACCAGCAGTTTATGGTTTAGGTTTCCTCCCTTTCTTAGAGTTATAACATGAGCTCACAGAAGTTTAGGGCTGGAATCCTAAAGGGCATTCCTAGTCCTAGTTCTAAGGATGTGGAAAACTGACGGTCATGATGTCATTCTTCCTTTCTTTCTCTCTCCCTCCCTCTTTTATCTTTTATCTTTTTTATTTGTTTATTTGGTTGGTTGGTGGGTTGGTTGGTTGGTTGGTTGGTTGGAGTAGGGGAGAGACTATTCAGACATATAATGTTATTCATCATGTTCACATACTCTTCCAATGAAATTGTCATGAATCATTCCTTGGAGGGGGGAAAAAATTCCCTTATGTGACTGTGAAACCTAGTGAAGACTGTGCAGTGGAGTTAATGGGGCCATGCTCTTAGTCCTGGCACTGGAATTGTCACTGTCCTAATAATCCGGTAATATTGGAAAAGAGATTAAGAACTTTCCCAGAGGAACAACGTTTTCTTTAGAAACAAGATGACTAACACTTCGATGATCCCGGTGAGTTTTGTGGCTTTCACGTTAATCTTCACTACTGCCCACATTTATTTTTAGGTTCTTTCCGGTTCCTGCAGCGTCCTATTTTGATTTTCTGCTGCACTCAGTTGGAGACACTATGATAGTACTTGATCTCTTTGTTCTCGTTGTAGAAGTCCAGAAACCAGCACACTGTTCTTCCCATAGGTAGTTGAAAGCCCATTTGCCTTAGTCATGGGCAAGTCTCACTTGCCCTGCCCTGGAGTGCATTAGGTAGCATCCCATCCCTGGTTGAATAAAGAAGGCACAGGAAGAAAGCACCAGAAGACATTAATTTTGTAAAATTTAGCAGAACCCTGAGGCTTAACATTCAGGGACAAGGATTCTCACCAAGGACAGCAGTGATGCATCGGTAGGCAGTGTTCTTCATCAGTTATCTGAGCAACTTCATCTGAAGGTTCATGGAGTTGGAGGGGGGTGGGGGAACAGGGCAGCAGGAAAGCATCTTGGAGGGTGAAGTCTCCAGGGTGTTCTTAATCCATAGCTAGAACCCATAGGTTTCTTCCATGGCTGAGGTTCTGAGTTAATTGCTATGAGATGGGTCCTAGGCATATTTTAATGCTTCTTGGTGATTGTAATATCCCATCAGGTTGAGAACTACTATCCTAAATGAAAGTCTGGTGGGGAGTTCAGGATCAGCGCTGCGTGAAAGGCAAAGCACTGGGACTGGAGTCAGAAGCTTCTTAGTGACTGTGTGACCTGGAACCAGTCTCCTGCCCTTTCTCCCAGCCTATTTCTTGGTCTGCAAACCAGGATGATTATAAAATGAGAATCACATTTTATAATGTCAGAGTTCAATAACGTTCCTCTACTGGAATATCATGCCAGCATCTAGCACAATACCTGCACAGTCAAGCACTTGTCAGCCAGAATTGAAGCTGGCATTGGTGGCCTCAGAGTCAGGGTGAAGTAAGCAGTGGCTGCCCTCCACGCTTGGGCCTGCTGGGGCTGAAGCTACTCGTCGTGCCAATATATTTCAGATTAAAACATAATATAGTAGCTGAAGTAAAAGAAAATCTTGTCTGTTTTATGAAGCTGCTTGCATTCTTAATTAAAATTTCAAATCAAAACTAACATGTGGTAAGTTCCATAGCTAGGTGTCACATTTCTTTTGAGAAATTGTACCAATTGTCATTATTATGATCATTATTTCTTTTTAATCTCCCCACCCCTTCTTATTCCCTGCTCTACCAGGCTGGTTTTTATCAGGTGAGTTTGCCAAATTGGACCCAGCATTTCTTAGCCTTGTCAGATGCCTGAAACAAGTGAGTTATATCCACATTGCACACTCCAGATGCAAGGACTGCACTAGCAGTCATATGTAAGCAACATTCAGACTCTTAAGGCTATTTTTTATGCCTAGCTTTATAACTTAAGGGAATAGACATATGCATCAGAAAGTGAATTGAAAGCAACCCCGCTTACCAAACATTCAATAAGAACATCTGTTTCAGATTGGTTTTCTGACTTACCAAGGGATTTTGTGGTGAGTGGAGAGAGCAGTCACTGTGTCTCCACCTTCCGTGTGTCTGTGGGAGAACCACATTCTCTGCTACATAAGATCGCTTCTCTGCGCTGCAAGACTTTCCTCACTTACAGCTTCTTCCACGAAGCCTTCGGCTCTGACATACTCAACACTGCAGCATGTAGCATTGATTAGAAGTTCATGAATCTCCCTACAGGCATACTTCGTTTTATTGTGGTTCGCTTTACTGAGTTTCACATATGTTGCGGTTTTTTACAAATTGAGGGCGAGACCCTCCACCAGCAAAATGATTGCAACTCACTTTATTGTGAAACTCTCTTTATTGTGGTGGTTTGGAACGGAACCAGCCATGCCTCCCAGGCCTGCCCGTATGTATGCTAGTATGTAACTGATTCCATCGCAAGAAATATAGTGGAAGCTACTTCATACCTCGGGGCGTAAGTGATATTTCTCCAAAAAGGCCTTAACTATCCTCCTTTGCACATTCTAATTTAGGTTCAGCTTTCTTACTCAGTCCGTTGCTATCTTTCCATGTATCTCAGTTTTTATGTCTGTTCTTTTTCATGGTTGTTGTTGGCTCTCTGATACCCCTGTAGACTAAAGCTTCATTCATCTAACATTTCTGATCTCTTAGAAGCAAAAGAGTTACTGACTATCTACATAGCATTCAGGCCTTTAATATGTCATTCTTTTATTATTAAAAAAATTCCTAAGGATTACCCGATTATAAATATTAGAAATGATCATTTAAAATTAGGTTTCCAGTGGCTTCTGAAAAAGAAGAAATACATGGGTAATGTAAAACAAAATTCTAATAGATATCATTGATAACAGTTTAAAGGGTTTTCCTCCATAGATATAACTGTTAGTACATATATACATCACCTTTTTAAAATGTACACAAATTGGATCATACCACACAGAATGGTCTGGGCGCCTTAGATTTTTCACTTCATCATCAGGTATCTCGGAGCTCTCCTATATCAGCACCTAAAGCAGCACATTTTATACCTAACTATACTGTGTTTGTTGTAATTTATATAACCATTCTCGTGTCAGTGGACTTTATATTATGTGCTAACCGTCTTTTATATATTACAAAACATACAATTTGGTATACTTTTGCAAGTATAGCCAAAGGGTATGTTATATTTCTAACAATGAAAGGTCCAAGGATGTATGTATTTTAAATTTTGAAATATATGTAATAAGCCATTTTAGCCTCATGTGCCTTGAACCACAAGGTGTTTGGGAGACATTTGAACTTTCAAGTGGAGATATCCACTTAAAGATTCCAGTCGCAATAAGTGAATCAAACCTAGAAATGATCATTCAGTAAAGAGTGAAATTGTGCTCTCTGAATTGTTAGTGGAGGCACAGAGGGAGTAAATTATCAAGAGACTACAATGTATAGCCCCATTTAACTGCTGATATAAGGACCCCCCAAAAAATCCACACTATTATTTAAAAATGTGTTTTTGGCAAAGGCTAAATACTAGACCAGACCAAAGCAGACATTGTCTGTTGAGGACACCTGTCACCAGGCATGGAAAGGTTTCAGAAGGTGGGTCACACTCTGTTTATGTGATCCTGATGTGGAGATGCCATTGCTCAGTATCGCAAACACTGTAATCCTGCCTCACTGCCCGAGTCTAGAGGCGTCCCAGTGAGCTTCTTGGTTGTTGTGAATTTGTTTAACCTGTTCTGGGATCATTACTATTCTTCCTACTCTGGAAAATGTCAGTCTAAGACAAATGGCAGTGTGTTTTGCTATCAGGAAAATCAGTGACCTCTCCCTATGTTTATAAAGAGATGCTACTATTGGATCAGCTGTTGCCATGTTTTGACAACTGAAAAAAGTCTCACACCTTTTTTATTCTTTTTCTGATTATAGGATACTAGAGGCCCAGTGCACGAAATTCATGCACTGGGGGGCAGGTGGGTCCCTCAGCCTGGCCTGCACCCTCTCACAGTCTGGGAGCCCTCGCTCCTTACTGCTTACTGCTCCTTAGCGCTGCCACAGAGGTGGGAGAGTCTCCCGCCACCGCCACTACACTTGGCAGCCTGAGCCCAGCTTCTGGATGAGTGGCGCTCCCCCTGTGGGAGTTCACAGACCACGAGGGGGCAGCTACTGCGTTGAGCATCTGCCCCCTGGTGGTCAGTGCACATCATAGCGATTGGTTAGTGTGGTCATTCCGCTTTAACAGTTGCTTAGGCTTTTATTATATACACTAGAAGCCCAGTGCACGAAGGGGGGGAGTCCCTCAGCCTGGCCTGTGACTCAGGGGATGTCTGACTGACAGCTTAGGCCCGCTCCCTCTGGACATCCCTGTGAGAGTGCACTGACCACCAGGGGACAGCTCCGGCCTCACCCCCCACCCCCATCACCCCTCCTCCGCTGTGGGTTGCTGCCCCTTCCTCCCCCCCACCCCAATTGCCGTCCCCTCCTTCTGCCCGCTGGCACCCGCCTTGGCTGGCCTGGCGCCACCTGCATGCTGGCCCCACCAACTGATCATTCCACTGTTAGGTCGATTTGCATATTAGGCTTTTA
>NW_005871659.1:236707-268463 GCF_000147115.1 Myotis lucifugus
GTTACTACCTATTGATGTTCATATTGAAGTAATTGAAAGAGATACCAAAGGTCCCTCCCCCACCTCTGAGGATCTCAGCTAACAGTCCCATGAGCATGCTTGGTGCCTCCTTGGGTACATACATGCCATGGCAAATAGCTATTGATGAATAAACAGGCTTCCTCTGGACTGGGGATCCAGAACATTCGTTTGAGAAGCAGCAGCTCAGCTAACCAGGCCTGTGGTTTACTCCAGATCTCCTTACTGCAGGTGCCTAATGTAGCTGACGGGGAGCAGACACATCCACTTCTTTCTCTACTGGGCCCTCTCCTATTCCATTAGCTGTTATCATCTGGGCTCTGACAAGAAAAAAGATATATTTCTCCCCCCCAACCCCCCAAAAAAACAACACACAAAAAAACTAAAACCAAATAAAGGCCGCCGGTGTGACCCTACAGCTGGGGAAGGCATGTGATGTGGTAGTCATCTGCCCCCGTTAAACACAATGGCCCAGTCTCTCGGCCTCTTTAAGGCCCTAGATTTGGAATAATCTTTATCATCTGATCAAAAGATAAATGTCACCTGATGCTTTTCTATACCCACAGTCTTCCCTTCAAGACATTCTATGGAAAAATGCTCATTTCATATCATATTGTGAACTTGGTAGCCGACACTTATTTTGTGAAAAGTTGGCTCATGAAATAAAATACCTAACAATAAAATACTTAATACATGGATAATCATCAATTCAAATCAAATTCTCTGTGTATCGGTTTCCTAGGCTTTTAATTAGCTTTCACCTCTCCTTCCTGACACGTGGAGATGAGTGAGGTATGTGATTTTTTAACAATGAAAGATAAATCAAGCAAAACAGCAATAATAGCAATAAATAGTAATTACATAATAATTGGTGCAAACTAATATTCAGCACTTACATATCAGAGACTCTATGCTACTTAAATACTTACCTATATTGTCTTTTTTTCCTACCTATATTGTTGTAAAATTTATAGAAGTAATTTGCAAGTTAGATATGATTATCTTTTCAGATGAAGAAAGACTAAGAGAGGTGAAGTAATGTACCCAGTCATGAGAGTAGTAAGTGAGAGCACTGTGATTGGAATTTGCAACTCTAATCTATTGGTAGTGGCCGAGAGTGGTTGAAATCTTTGATGCTATGTCTAGGCGTGGCCAGGAGAAGTGTCAAGCCTCATTAGCCATGAGTATCTAAGGTCTGCGGGTAGCAGAACATATGCCGCGTATTTGACTCTTGCATCACAGAATCTCACAAGATGATGCAACTTAGGGAGGAAAAACATCACCTCCCTTAAAGTATATTTTGGTCAAGTGTCACAGTCTAAGCCCTGAGCACAGTTTTAATAAAAAGCCACATGATTCCGCAGTGTCTAGTGGCTGAGATGTGCCAGGGGCAGAGCTACTGGCTTCCCACAACTAACAATCATCTCATTGGCCACGCAGCTCCCCAATGGCTCCCTGTGGTAGCATTGTCACACCCCAACAAAGCGGCTTTGCCCACAGACACATAAGCCCGATGGCTGGCACCGACAGTGTCCCTGAGAAATGTACTGTCCTCTGTTCTGAGTCAGCCTTATTGTTCAGAGTCCAGGGAGTGAGGCTTATGACCAGATCCGGGACAATGATATGTGCTATGTTCCTGTTGTCAGCAACACTGTGGGTCACCATGTGTCTAAACTTTCAAGTCTAAAATCCGCTGAAATGACCTTCTCACACCCTAACCCTCACACTTCAAGAACTATTTGTCCGTAACTCAAATGCCACTTCCTCTGACATCTCCCAGGGCCACCACTACCTTCAGCAGCAGAATTGGCTTGTTGATTCTTGTCACCCCAGCATCTAGGACAGTGCCAATAAAACGTTAGCGACTGAAAGAATAAGTTAAACTATGCTGATATTTAAGAAATTGGGTGTAGTTAAACTACAGTGATTTTGGTGACCCGGGACGATGGAAAGATAGTAACTATTCCAAAGGTACTTTCCCTGAATCTACTCTGATCATGGGTGAAGCAGAATGACATAGCAGAAGGGCTTTGCTTACTAGGGATGTTGGGCTGCAGCCGATGGGGAGAGACATGCTCTGTAAAATGTGCTGATGATTCCCAAATATCATATATCTGGCGCTAATGAGCAGAGATGGATACATGTTCAAAGTGTGTCATTTGTGTGTTTCTGTGCTTTTGGTGTGTACAAAAGTCATTGACATATCTCCCACCGGTCTATGAAAAGCAGACAATTGATGTAGTAAGTACTTCACCTGCAGTATCTATGACTAGGTGCATTTTGTAGCCACAAAATGTTAACTAGTGTTCAAAAGTCTACAGCATCAAATCGTGTGTATTGTGTCTGCTGGGATGCTTTGGGCTGCAAGTAGTAGAAAGCAGAACTCCAAATGGCTTACACAATAAGGAAGCTTTATCTAAAAAACAAGAAGTCTTGAGATAAGGTCACTGAATGATTCATTGAGCAGAAGAGTCACATCTTGAAGGACTACTTTGCCATCCCCTCTGAGTTAGCTCCCTCATGGTTGCAAGATAGCTGCTGCCCTTCCAGGTAACACGTGGTAAAGAGCGAGGAAAGCTTTCCCAAAAGACCTAAGCAGCTCTCTCCGCACATCGCATTGTCTTGAATTAGGCCCGTGCATACCTTAAAAAGTTATTGCTAAGGGAAACTGGATTACTACAACTTGCGTAGGCAATTGAAATTTACTCCCAAATTGAGGATGAGGTCAACTTCCTTGGGAGAACCTGAACTAAATCAGGATTCCTTTAATATGGAGAAGGAGGAAAGGACTTGGTTCTTGAATAGGGAATTGATCAACCGTGTCAGTTACATTTGCTCTGTGGAGATGCCACGTTCATATTACCTTCCAAGTGTCCAATACGGTAATGACCTTAATCAGGTGACTTCCTATTAAAAATTAGCTGTTATCTGGTAAGGTAAAGATGAAACATATAATGAATTCAGATAAGACAGAAACATCTCCATGACCTCCCTGACTTGACCAATGAAATTCAACTCCCCAGTCATAATTAGGAAGAGAAACAAAAGCTATTTTCCAGTTCGGTGATGCTGCTACTCATTTCAATAGTTATTCACTAGCTTTTCTCCTAACTGACTTCTAGAACCTAGACAGGGATACTGCCAGAAAAAGGGTGGGCAAGCACATCTCCCCAGATGGTCAGCCAGCTTTCCCTTTAGTCATGTGTGTGGTTTGCATACCGAGACCTATGCCTACAGGGTTCAGTCATAATGGAGGCCACTGGTTCCAGTTGCCAAGTCCTTTCACACTTGAGGTTACATCACTGAGCTCAGCACTTCTCAGCTCCCTTGTTTTTTAGCAGTTCCTTGATAAAAATTTCATATGTCCGTTTATTTCCCGACGAACTTTCACTTTTTCAATAGTCTTTGAGCACTCATGTCTGTGTGGAGGCAAACACATGACCGGCATTGAAGAACAGCGTCTGAGCAGTGTTAGTACATGGTTATGGGGCGCTCAGAGGAGGGAGCCTGGAGGGCTTCCTGGAGGAAATGGCAGTAGAGCTAAGACTTGAAGGAGGCTGCTTCTGGTTTCTGTGAGAAAGATAGATGGGACAGTGGGAAGACAGAACCAAGGACAGTGGTTTAAAAGCTGTTGCAGGAGGCCAAGGAGGCCTGGGCTGTCCAAATGTACAGGCAGCATTGGCTGAAAAAAATAAAAAGAGAGATTCCAGGAATAGAGCCAAGGGCCACTGGACAGAACTGGGACAATTCTAAGAGTTCTCAGCCAACCCTATCTCATCCCCAAGATTCTTAAGCTAAACTATGGACGTCACCAGCATTCTTCATGAGCTCCTGCCCTGGATCCATTCCCCTTTTCCGTGACCTCTTTTTGGAATATTTACGAAGACTAGGTGGTTTATGTAAGCTCTTCAGAATAAAGCCCTGAGTTTTTATTACTCTTGTTCACAGAACATTAGAAGACGCTTCTGGATAAATGCAAGTTGTTATGGTACACGTATGCCTGTTTGACCAATGGCAAACAGCCTTCCAAGTGTGGTTAATGTCAGAAGTGAAATTATTTTCCTAAATGTTATTTCTTTTCTCTTTTCACTTATGAAGTATATTCGGTGCTCTTCGAACTGGTGCTTATATGGTGTACATTTTGATGACCAAAGGCCTGAAGCAGTCAGTTTGTGACCAGAGTTTTTACAATGGACCTGTCAGCAAATTCTGGGCTTATGCATTTGTGCTGAGCAAAGCACCTGAACTGGGTGAGTGTCTTCTCTCCTTCCATTTTCTCCTCCTCGATCCCTTTATGCTACCTACCCACAACATTTATTTAAAGACAAACAGTTTAAAGGTTCTGTTTGGTTGGTTACAGGAAAGTTGCAATGAATGACTCACTTTCACTACCTTTTTCTCTCTCCCCTCCCTCCTTTTAAATAATTGTACATTGTGTGTATGAAGAGCAAAATACTTGACATAGAACATGTAGATTTCCAAGCACTACTGTATATACATGTCTGGGGGGTGGGGAGGTTTAAATATACACAGCTCCTTCCCTCTGGCCCATCAGCAGCTTAGCTAATATAAAACATAAGGACAACTTAGCAATGCGATTATTTCCAAGTCCCATGCGAAAGCATACTTCCATTTCTGGAGTTAGGATTCAAACTAGGAAATTAAGCTTTTCATTTGGGTAGCCTCATGTCCTCATTAACACATGCTAAGCGTTGGTTTCTGGTGTTGTTTGATTTTAATCACCAAAGAGACAAGCCTTAGAGAAGAGGAATATAGTTCACCTTTTAGAAACTAATTGAAAAAACATAACTGGTTATATTTGTAGATTTCTAAGGTTTTTCCTTCAATTCATTCATGGGCTTCAGTATAAGTGTGTCACAGGTTAGCAGAAGCAGTGAAAAAGTAAGTGGCAGTGGTTTGACATGGGTACACTTCCCCAGGATAATATCATGATTGCCCAAGGAAGGGATCCACTGGTGATGAGCTCTGAGTTCATCCATGAGCAGTGCTGGCCACTGTCTCACAACCGGTACACATCTTAAGGAACACCCAGCCGTCCTTTGGGTTTCCTAATTTTTTTTTAAATCGGGAATTAAGAATTGTATGTATTAAATTAAAAATGTTTATGTATGTATAGACTGTGTTCTCCCTTTCGTTTTTCCCCAAAAGGCATTAGCGGTTGTAATCTCATAAGCCACCTACAATACAAGAGATCAACAGTCTTTCTGTAAGGTGCCCTCACTCATACCCGTGTCTTTTCACAAAGGCCTCTCTCTGACGTGTGTCGGCACCCACTCCCTTTCCCCTAGCTGTGATGCACCTGCTGCCTACAAATACCTGGCAATGGGTTTGAACTGTTGGTTTGATTTTGCCTTCCCAGGTCAAAGAGAAGGGAAGAGCAGCACAAGAAAACTTTTTCTGAAAACCCTTCCTCAGTAAGGGGCAGGGGCACAGAGAGGGGTCCTCTACACAGCCCACGATAACTAGATCGTTGTTGTGTGTGTGCCCCCCACACAGAGCCTATGTAGTCTTAGGGTGAAGTGCATTAGTATACATTCATCCCTTTAATAAATTTACATTAAGCACCTCCCAGAGGTTAGGAATTTAATAGGGGCTAGGATGGAATGGCTACTTTATCTAAAAAGAACTCTATAATATGAATTTTATGAACTAGGCCCCAGGAGGCTATTTTTTATATTTGAATTGGTGCAAAATCTTAGGTAACAGAAGTATTTTTCAAACCTGAAGCTACAGACAGTGCCCGGAAGTCTGCAGCTATATTAAGTGATTCTTTGTTTTACTTAGAGTCATAGACTGTCTGAGTTCCATCACGTGGTCTCAAAGTGGACTTGGTCTGAGAATGTGAGCATGTCTTCTTTACTCGTAGGGTTTTGTGGCATTTTTCTTTAAAATAAATTCATACATTATTAATATTACATCCCACTGGCTTAATTTATGCTCTATAACAAATATCCTTATGAATTCCTTTGTCTTTTTGATAAAGAACTGAATGCAGATGTATGAATACAGTAAATCCATGAAACGTGTAACACCACCCCTCCCCATGCTATTTATATATATATATATATTTAATTGATTTTTTACAGAGAGGAAGGGAGAGGGATAGAGAGTTAGAAACATCGATAAGAGAGAAACATCAATCAGCTGCCTCCTGCACACCCCATGTTGGGAATCTGCCCACAACCAAGGTACATGCCCTTGACCCGAATTGAACCTGGGACCCTTAAGTCCGCAGGCCGACTCTCCATCCGCTGAGCCAAACCGGCTAGGGCCCATGCTATTTTTGAATACATTTACATTTAACACCTTGCTACCCTCAACAAAAATTTTTTTAAAAATCAGCAATGGTGCCTCAATGCATCTGGCTCGTAATCCTCAATGTGCAAAGGAGCCAACCTCAGTCTGTTTCTAGAATTGTCTTTACCCTGCAAGGGCAGCTTGCCTGTGTTCTGAGTTCTCTCCTACTGGATTTGAAGGACTGGCAAATAAACAGTCCTTTCTACCTGTTGAATAACTTACTGAAGAGCCACTCCATGCTCTCCATAGTGGTCACTTTCCCTCAAAGACGTGACTAGACCTGTCTCTCAGCCCTCGTGCTCTCTGGCTTCTGTTCCAAATTGAAATCAAAGTTTGAGGATGGTGGACAGAGTTCAGATTCCTGGACTGTTGGTGCAGCCTCAGAGGTATCTGGGCTCCCATCCTCTGTCTTAGAGTGTTGATGCTGATGATGCTAATTAACCACCTGCCTTAAGTTCATCTAGGCCCAAGATGGCCATACCCTGCTCCCCAGTGCAGACATTCCCACTGAACACGGGGTCTTCCCCTTTGAACCTAGAAAGAGCGGGACTCATCTCTTGTGCCATTGGCTTGATGAGCCCTTTCCTGTTGCATCCTCGCTTACTACGGTAGTTTGTAGGTTGGCTATCAAACAGTCCATCCTCTCACCATTAAAATACGGGATTAAAGTGTTGACAATGGGCTGAAGAAAATAAAATCCTAATCTTGACACCGTTTTTTAATGAGGCTAGTTAGTGACACAAATTCTTCCTGTATTTTCAGATCCGTCACACAGAGGTTTTTATAGTCTGACTACCTTTATAAAATGTGATTTATTTTCTTTCAAATATCCTGGAGCTCATTTGATAATGGCCTTCCCCTGGTAAAGTGCTGAAGCCAAGTAGATGCCCAAATCAGGCCAATGCAGTGTCCCGGAGGTAACCACCCCAGCCCTTGGTTAGTGAACATATTTGTTTTGAAAGTTAAATTTCTTCCCAGTTTTTTGCTTTTGGAAAACCTTGCCACTACTGTTGCAGAAGACCGGAGAAAAACCAAGCCATGCTTAGAGAAAGGGAGTTACATTTTATTATTAAATTCTGTGCAGGCCCAGAGAAATATGTGTCTTTCAAATTCTGAGCCCCCCAACATGGAGGAAACTTCTTTATTTATATATACTTTTTCCAGTCCTTTGTCTCCCAAATTTGGAATGAGACTTCCGGACCTTCTGAGAAAGAAGGCCTGCGTGCTGGGAAGGGGCCATGAGACCATATCTCAAGGCCTGGCCTGGTGTCAGCACTGACAACTCTGTCTGGAGCATAGTTTATGGCCTCTCTGGAATGGGAGTAGTCTCATTTTCCTTATTATTTAAGCAAGCAAGCATTTACAGAAGCCATACTATCAGGGTTAAAATTTCAAACAGCAGTTTTTATATAAGATGGATGCTTCACTACCATTTAATTAAGAAAGACTTATGCATTTGGATTATATGAACTTTTCTTATTTTTTAGGTCCCAAGTTCTGTTTTTTCAATACTCTAAGATTCTGGACTTCCTTATGCGCACCAGAAAGAAAAGCTCTTGTGCAGAAATGAACAGTTCTTCCATGTTCAATACTGAAACTCTATATTCCCCCCAAAACTTGCATGCCTACAGTTTTCACTAATCTTTTTTTAAAATAAATTTTTATTGATTTTAGGGAGGAAGGGAGAGAGCGTGAGAGATAGAAACATCAAAGATGAGAGAGAATCATCCATTGGCTGCTTTCTACACGCCCCCTACTGGGGATCGAGCCCGCAGTCCTGGCATGTGCCCTGAGCAGGAATCAAACCTCCTGGTTCATAGGCCCACGCTCAACCACTGAGAAACACCGGCTTGGAGTTTTCACTAAACTTTTGTTTTTACAGTGGCAAAAAGTGCATACAACTCACCACTTCTAAGTGTACAGGGCTACAGCAATAAGAACAATTGCATTGCTGTACGTTCATCACCTCTATCCTTTCTTCTGCGACACTTTTTCATCTTCATCATCTACAACTCTCTACCCATTAAACATTATCTCACCGTTCCCCCTTCACTAAACTCTTACTAGAAAGACAGGCGTTCTGCTTCAGAAGGAATCAATGAGCTCATCTCAGTGAATTACAGGGTTACAGTCTCGTAGAACAAGTGAGGGGAAGAGAGCCACCACCTGCCTTGTGTGCCAAAATCCTGGAGTGCCTGCTGTTAGAATTATACTAAAACCTGCTGAGATTTGGTTTTGCTAAAACTTGGAAACATCTGCTCTGAGTCTAGGTCCTTGCTCCATTCGGCTTGTCTTTGTTTTTGAAACTCTGACTCAGCAGAGCTCCAGCTAACTCTGAAGAGAAGCACAGCAGTCTGTGACAGACCACACATGGAGCGACTCTGGTGGCCGTGCGCCCCTGGGGACTTCTGAATGCTGAAGGGACACTTAGGCATGCAAATACCATGCCCTGCCTGCAGGTTGGCTCTAGACTGAAAATAGCTGCACCGAAAGTTAGAGAGACTGTAGTGAAGAGACTGTAGTGAAATGAGTCAAAAATCCCAAATATTTCATACTTAGCCAAAATCCTTTCCATGATGCCAACTGGGCCTTTGGCTGAGAAAGATTTAGTTGGTCAACATCACCTACAGAGATCCTATCTTTAATTTGCATTTCTAGGACACTAGCTCTTGGCAAGCCTGTAAGTATCATGGCTTGTGACAAATCAAATGTGATAGTATGTGGTTTCCCAGAGGGGGAAAATGGTACCTGCCAGAGTGGTGTGACTGTTGAATTTTAGCTGCAATATCAAAAGAAGCATGGGCCAGCTCAGGGAGCCTTTCTGGAACCCCTTCCCCCCGCCCCCCAGTTACCCCTCGCCAAGGGAAACTGTCATACTCTGGGTCAGTGGCCTTCTTGGGGACAATAGCCCTGATATGGATTGGAGTGCTCCTGAGGTGCTCCAGGGCCATTACTGAAAGATACTCATTGTCATTACTCCATCTATCATCCTACTTATCTGTTCTGAAACAAATTCTTGAATGAATTCCAATTAATTTTATGTTGAAGGTCTCGTGACATGCATGTCCTTTACCTCCATGACCCCATATTAAATGGAAACACCTAGCGTGTCTCAGATCAAGCCTGAGACCTCCCCCCTGCACTCAGACAGGAAGAACACAAAGCAATTTTCAATTCTCGAACTATAGGTTCCACTTGCCATTCTTGGTAACCCATCCTAATATATGGTCACTGTCTTTTGTCTCCTACTACCTTCCTCACAATGAAATCGGTAAGTTTTAATATAAAAGTGATGATAGAGTTAAAATAAAATCTATAAGACATGCTTATTACTTTATAGAAAGTAAATCTTATTACAATGTGTTTGAATATTGTGTGGGACTAAGTTTGTTTTTAGCATGCAATGCCTTGGACGTCTACATGCTTGCCACTCAGAACAAAGGTAGGCTGGAATTATTGTGTCTCCATGATCATCTACAGAGGAAAGGGAGGCCCAGAGTAGTAATTACATAGAAATAGCAGATCTTTGACAGACACAAAATAGCACAATTTAAAACTAAGAAGTAGGCCCAGGTCTCCTAACACTAGTTTTTTCCCTTCAGTATACAAGTGAGAGTTACCACCACCCTCAGTCATTGTCAGCCTGTCTGATATTTACAGGCATAATATATCCGGTATCTCAAGGCGAGAAGAAGACTTCAAAGAAAATTTTATAACAGGTTCAGAAATGCAGGAACTGGCAACTTTTCTGTTCTAGGCAAACATGAAGTAATAATGTTTAACAATTCAGTAGGGAAATAAACGAATATCTTCTGCTGAATGGAATGGGGCACCACTTGTATTATTCCAACCACGGCCACCTTCCCAAGGTCCAGCATTCTTTTGCACCAAACCTTTTAGGGCACCCTTGAAGTGTGAGGGATAGGACTTCCCTTTGTGCATAAATTTCAGAATAAGAGAAGAGACCACCTAGTTCTCCTTGTTATACAAAAAGAAGTCAAGTTTCAGTTCACCAAGGATAGGTTTTCGCCATATCTGGGAGCCATAGAGATAGGAAAGAGAAAAGCATTTGCCTGCATGAACCTCTTTCTGTTCCACATTCCAATGTCTCCTCCCTTCTTTTGGTACTTGTTAATGGAATTGGGTGTATTTGTTCTTTTTATATTTTTACACGTGTTCTACAGTAGATGTTTCAGAATTCCTAGACTTCTCAAAAAATCATTGCAGATATATAGCATCTACCTATCTGAGCATAATTCTAGCTTTTGTAGTATAAACTTCCTACCTTAGAAACAGTGGTCTTTTTCTTCAAGGGGATAATGTTTGTAACATTTTTACTAGCTCTGGAGAGCTATTTCAAAGTTAATCCCATAAAAATGTATGTCAATCTGGAGTTTTTATCACTTGATTCATTGGTTTAATAAAACATTCCTATTGCTCTCTTCAGCAAATATGGTAGAAGGTGACCTTTATTCTCTTTTTCTGCATTTGCCTTTTGCTTAAATTTTGTGTGTGTGTGTGTATATATGTGTGTGTATATATATATATTTATTTATATATTTTTATTTATATATATATATATTATTGATTTCAGATAGGAAGGGGGAGAGAGAGAGAGAGTGTGTGTGATTGGCTGCCTCCTGCATGCCCCCTACTGGTGATCAAGCCTGCAACCCAGGCATGTGCCCTTGACCCAGAATCAAACCCTGGTCCCTTTAGTCCATAGGCCAACGCTTTATCCGCTGAGCCAAACCAGCTAGGGCGAATCTTGTTTTCCTAATTGCCACATGTCAAGCTGTCACATTTTACAGGAAGCTCACAATGATGCGTTTTTAAGGGGTCTCTGGCATGCACCAAAGGAAAATAGTTTACTGCTCCAGAGAAGCCACGAGCATTGTGCTGGGCACTTAAATCTAATCGGTTTCTCTTGATTGATACCTGATCTGAGACATGCGATATCTCCTAAAACATATGGCAACCTGGTTACTAATGTCCCTTCCAGATCAAAAATTAGTAACGTTTTGGGCAAAACACCTTTCTGAAAGTAACATTTATTGAGCTCTTACCATGTGCTAAGAGGGTCTGTTGATAAGCCTATATAATCCTCAGACAATTCCAAGCTACTATGATTATCCTCACCAGGAAACTGGAAAATGGTGAGAATAAATAACTTGTCCCAGGTCACAGAGGTAGTAAATGTCAGTCCAGGATTCTCACCCAGTCCATCTCACTCTCAAGGGCTAGTTCAAGGTATCTACTTTTCATGCCAAAATATACAGTATCATCATGTCAGGGGCTCATGTCCACTCTTTCCCTCATTTGTCTTCCAGGAGATACAATATTCATCATTCTGAGGAAGCAGAAGCTGATCTTCCTGCACTGGTACCACCACATCACTGTGCTCCTGTACTCCTGGTACTCCTACAAGGACATGGTTGCCGGGGGTGGCTGGTTCATGACTATGAACTACGGTGTGCACGCCGTGATGTACTCGTACTATGCCTTGCGAGCGGCGGGTTTCCGAGTCTCCCGGAAGTTTGCCATGTTCATCACCTTGTCCCAGATCACCCAGATGCTGATGGGCTGTGTCATTAACTACCTGGTCTTCTACTGGATGCAGCACGACCAGTGTTACTCTCACTTTCAGAACATCTTCTGGTCCTCACTCATGTACCTCAGCTACCTTGTGCTCTTCTGCCACTTCTTCTTTGAGGCCTACATCGGCAAGATGAGAAAAATCACAAAGGCGGAATAGTGTGGGAACTGAGGAGGAAGCCATAGCTCAGGGTCATCAAGAAAAATAATAGAAAAAAAGAAAATGGCACAAGGAATCACATGGTGCAGCTACAACAAAACACATGAGCAAACACAAAACCCAAGGCAGCTTAGGGATAATTAGGTTGATGTACCCCAGTAAGTTTATGATCCTTTTTGGGTGAGGACTCACTGAGTGCACCTCTGTCTCAAAGGACCGCTGCTAGGAGACCCCATTCCCTCTTTACCTGTCAACTTTAGGGCAAAGGAGAGCAGAAGTGCACCAAGGACAGAGAGAAATAGAAGGCAAACAAAGGCTGTTCACACTGTCTAGAAAGTATTTACAAAGGGTTGTTTTTCTCTAAGGATGAAAGAAGTTTACTTGGAAAACTGTGCAAGCACATGCACACACAACCCTTTCTCATCTTTTTGACACTAAACTGGAGCCAATAGAATAAATAAAAGTGGAAGAGACACAGGGTGTATACTAGAACATTCATGCTTTTGCAAAAATTAAAGCCTCTTTAAGCAAGGTCAGTAGCTGTAGCCCCCATGAGAAAATATGTCTTAATCGCCTCTCATAAAAACGGATGTAGACAAGTATATTTCAACTGGTGTGTTTCCCTGAACAGCACAGCCTCAGGCTAGTGAGTTTGCCAAGACCAAACCGGCAGGATATTTTTCCCAGGTTCCACCTGGGAGGCTGGAAACAACACAGCTCAGTGCCGAAAGGAGCAGCTCCCTCAGAGCATTTCTGACCGCTTAGCAGTAATTCCTACTCTTAGGTGAGGTATGAAGCATTCTCCTTGGTTCAGGTGTCCCAGGCTTTTTCAAAGAAGAGTAAATATGGGATAGAAAAGAGCAAAGCCAACCGAAAGATTTGAAAATGGCTTCTGTACTACGAGTAAAAGGGTGCAACCGTTCTTCAGCTGGGAAAGGGAAAGGAACGGGAGAAGTGAGCCGACGATCCGTACAATGCATTTCTCTCCCTATTTGACTTCACCCATACTCATAACTTCCCACATGAAACCGTGTGGCACAGCCCATATTTTCTATATTTTTGTGAATTTCAAAAAGAAATCTGCAGGGCTCTTCCTGATATTGAGTGAACACTGTGTTTCTGCATCATCTGCGTTTGCTCCCTATGCAATGTAGAGGTGTGTAAAGTGCCCTCTGCTGGTCAAGTGGAGATACTTCAACAACCACTTCATGGGAAGTTTGGCTGGAACAGTTGACAACCAAGGGCCCCCTATAGACTTATCCTTCAAATTTTAAATGATACAAAACACACGTCATATTTTTGGCCAAATCAGAAGATATCCTTCCTGCTTTAAGTCAGCTTCAGAATTTTTTTTAAAGGGACTTTCGCTCTGGAACTCAGAAAATCAATTTATTAAGAGCCATATTCTTAAAAGAAAAAAGCTAGTTAATATATTATTGGTAATAATTTCAGTCCTCTACAAGCCAAATAAATGTGTAAACATTCCTAGTATTTCAAAGAAGCAATTATGTAAGTTGTTCAATGTGATATAATAGTATTCTAATTGGTTAAGTAGTTTAATGATTAGACAAACTAGTTGAAAAAATTAGGGGCTACTACACTGCATAGATTATACACGTTTAGCCACACATGTATGCACACAGATGTGGAGTACACTGAACTTCAAAGCCCAAATGAATAGACACACATTTTCTGGCTAGCAGAAAAGAAACTGTTGTTTATCTTTCTTGCTTTGAGAGTATACAGTCAAAGGGATTTTTTTCCAATTATTTTTATATTATTTTAGCTTTAATTGTGCTGTCATTCATGAAACAGAGCTGCTCTGCTTCTCTGTCAGAGATGACAAGGGCTTTCTCCTCATCTTGTTTGTGTGTGGAATTTAAAAGAATAAAGTTTTATTCCATTCTGTGTGAATGGTTTGAACAATGAACAAAAGAATCCATGCAAAACAAGTCACAGCTGATAGACCGAGGTTGGAGCAGTGTGTATGCAGGGAGGGAAGCTGTTACATCTGTGTTAAATTATCATGAACAGTCTACGGTGTCTTGACCTTGGTTCATGGTGAGAAACAATTGATGGAGGAATGTATTACTACTAGGGCAAAAGCTGACATGAGCTGAAAAGATAGGTCCTGCCATAACAACTAATAGATCTTTGCGATGCAAATAATGTTGTTTTGAGCTTTGAAAATACATGGTACTGTGCAATAAGCTTTTTTCCTTATAACAGAAAATAACCAGAATAATGAAAATGAGGCATCGGTCAAATAACAGCTGACTTGAGTTTAATTAAAGGACCAGTTAGAGCTCATCCGGTTGATTTAATTACTTGATCCATTGATTTATCATTGATCCTTTAATGCAGGTTAGAATAAGGAAGTGAGTATAGACTCAGCGACTTCCAACTACTTTCTATTTGATGCAGGTTCACGCTTGTGTTCACTTGTGAGAAGATTTAGAATTTTTGTTTACAGGTTGAATATCTAATAGTTTTTCAATTAGCTAAGTATTTCTAAAAGCTTTTCTGATGTTTATCATGGGAGGAGAAAAAAACGCACATTAAAATAAAATTCTGGTATTACAGGTTCAGTACAATGTTTTTAACATCTCAGCTTAACTGCTTAACTATATCAAGTTAGGAGTCTGGACCACTAGCCATGGCAAATCTGAAGCCTACCAGAGAACTGACTGCCACGTAGATAACCCTGCTGCCAGTTAACATTCCAGAAAAACTTGGGCAGGCAGCTGCCTCACTATGCTGCAGTCGATTCTCTATCGAAGATTTTCACTGCATTCTAATATACAGTATGGTGAAAACATTCCTGCATTGAAAGAAAAAATCATTTCATATATAAGTACTTGCAATTTGATACACT
Source organism: Myotis lucifugus (assembly GCF_000147115.1). Taxonomy (NCBI): domain Eukaryota; kingdom Metazoa; phylum Chordata; class Mammalia; order Chiroptera; family Vespertilionidae; genus Myotis; species Myotis lucifugus. The sequence continues at coordinate 251,674 of NW_005871659.1, forward strand.
AGATCTGAGCATCACCCCAAGCCTATGAGTTTGCAATGAAAAAATTTCTGGTGAGAAATGCTCTATTCGTAGAGCAGGTTTTTATCTGGACCTTCTAGCTTTACTAGTGAGAAAAGCAACTACTGTACTATTCCTATCCCTTACCAGGCCAAATTACCAAATGAGTCATATGGAGAGGTCATTATTCCAGGTAATTTACTCCCATCCTTCAATCACACTCCATTACAAAAATTAGGGGAGAGACAATACATAGCCACATATTGTTGAAGGGGGGGAGATTGATTACCTCTCCGTCACTTCACCTCTGCTAAGGTATCTCTGGGCTTCATTTGAGTGGGTGTTTGTAGAATTCAACGGGAGAACGCTGCTAGGAAAGAGACCCACAGAATTAAAAATCAGATGTGGTGCCTTCATGGTGAGATAAAGCCTGCCACATCAGAGTAACAAATCACCTGAAGTCAATTACACTGGAGTAGACTATCTCAGGAGTCTGGCCTCATTCCCAGACTGCCGAATTACCTGGGAGAGACAACTAGGTTGTCTCGGGTTACTATCGCTTCTTCTGATAGAGCCGCCTCTCCGCAGAGACTCGATGTGTCACACAACTGAGTCAGCTCCCACACAGCCTGGCTTTCTTCCAGTCTGGCTAATGATTCTTGAACACAGTTGTTGGAGTGGCCACACATTGATTGGAGAGAGAGTTGTTAGGAGAGTGGAGAAGACCAAACAGACTTTGCCTCCCAGAGTACAATGCTTCGAGTTGTATGTGCATGGTCCTTGTCTGTCTCTTTTAGACGCTATTTCCCTGAAAAAGTTTCCACCTTGAAAAGAACAAGTGTTTGAGAATTTCACGATGAAAACCCAGAAATTCCCGGTAGCCCATTCTCTTTGTTTTCAAGAATAAATATTTTGTTACCAGTTTGGGATGATAGTGGAGCCTGTGTTCCAGCTGTGAGTCATCATCTCCTGTAACTTCTTAAAGTTGTTCTGTCCCTTTGTTATTGATAGACAAGACCTGTTTCTTTGTGCCTCAGACCCATTATCATCCAGAAGCGATTTTGCTAAAGTGAGAGCTGTTTAAGCATCGATACGCGTGTGCCGACAATCAGTAGGAAGTGCTAGGTCCCGCTTTTCCAGTGAACCCCCAGCCTCTGTGTGTGGTACCCGATACTTAAGCCAAACAAGTGTCGGTGAAGGCATCACATTGTCTGAAATGCCAGTTGTGACGCTCCCGATTATAAACGTCCTCCGGCCAATGTCAAACCCACAGTTCCAGGCCAGTGAGGTACCCCTGTGCAGAGCATGAACACTCACAAGCCCATTGAATCAAGTTACTTTTCTAGTCCTTAGAGGCTGAAAATTTAGGACTCACCGAATGGGGAAAAGTCATCCTTAGGCTTCCCTTAATCCCAAGTTAAACTAAAAAAAAAAAAAAGTGAAACGAGTTCTAGCACCAAGGAGACAGACAGTGAAAGCACGCCGCGTGTGGGCTCAGGGCAGGCAGAAGTCTTGCAACCAGATACACTTCACTGCAGAGCCAAACCCCAAGCTACATTGTAGAGAAGCATCTGGTTCATTGAAGAGACCTTCCCGTCAATCAGGGCCAAGCCATATCTGCAGCCCCTGTGGGTCAGGATTGGGGGTCCTGACTCATGCTGGTCTTGAAACGCTGTTACAGTCTTTTCCCAGTGCTTGGCAGCACTTGAGACTACTTCTCCCAGTGGGACAGGAATCAGCGCTCTGGCAGCAGTTGGGGGCGCTGCCCAGGCACGCAGGCGTCGGACAGGCCCGCCTGTGGGCAGGTTCAGGCAGGAGGCTGCTTGAAAGCCGCTGGAAGAGGTGGCCTCTTGGGGCCCCTGGGCCTGTGTTCAGAGAGAAGCCCATCCATCTGAGCCTCTTCAGTGTTGCAACTGTTATTTTCAAGTGCTTACTTCATGACATTAAAAGAAATATTTTTTCTGATATATTAAATTAAAAATAAAATCATAACTTTTGATTTAAAATCCAATCGTGTTGCCAGTTTCTTTTCTCTCTTGTTGTAGGCAATTCAGAGGGGGCGCCCAGGGCACTGAGGGCCACCAGGAGGGCCATGCCACGTGTGACACCCACGTCCTTAAAAGTCCTCCGTTCTCGGGCAGAGCCCAGCAATGATGTCATCCTCAGCGCCACTCACAAGCCCTCAGGTGCCTCGCCCTCCCATGGAGTCTCGGGTGTCACACTTCACAGTTTCTATGCTTCCCAGACCTTTGAGCTCACAGAGCAGCCCTCGCGGACAGGCCATCTAAGCCGGATTCCCATTTTACAGATGAGGACGTTTTGCTCAGTTGATCAAATGTCACGGAAGTGGAAGGAATGAGATTTGAATATCATCTCCTTCACCTCAGTTCCTTGTAGCTATAAACAAGTGTTTAAATGCAGTAGAGTGTAAATGAATAAAATTCCAGTACTGAGCACCAAACTGGGAAGCACCTTGCTATTTCACTGAACAACGTGTTTCAGGCCCAAAATGTCTGTTGGGGAAGATAGTTAGAAGCACAGCAGTTTCCTCCTTACCCGCCTGCCGGCTGTGAGCAAGGGCCGCCCTGCCTTCCACGCCTCAGAAAGGTTGGCCTCAGCATCTGGTGGTTTTATATGTTCTATTTGACACTTTTCAGGTTCAATGGCTTGTGGTATTCTTTGCGGCATCTCTACACTGTGAACAACAGCAATATTGTATTTATATTTCAATTGAAATATGTTCTACATTTATATTTCAAACCAAGCACCTGTTATTTGTGGTGGCTTTCCACGGCCAGATTATGATGAACATGCCTCTTTTTTCACATTATCTCAGAATAAATTGAGACGGAACTTTCTATTCCTCTGTAATCTATTTAATGTATGTTCTCAACGAGGGCAAATGGGGTGGTGGTGAACCCTATACTGTGCACAAAGTATTTTTAATTTAAGGAAGAAAGAAAGAAAGAAAGAAAGAAAGAAAGAAAGAAAGAAAGAAAGAAAGAAAGAAAGAAAGAAAGGAAGGAAGAAAGAAGGAAAGAAAGAAAGAGAGAGAAAAAGCAAACCTTAGGGGATGTTTGGGTTTTGATAGCAGTCTCAGAAACCCAATAAATGACTGCTCCATTATGCAGCTTCTAATAGAAAAACAGCCTCATACAACGCAAGCTTCAGAAATGAATAAAGCAGGCATTAAAATATATGTACAGCCCTAGCAGGCTTGGCTCAGTGGATAGAGCAGCGGCCCACAGACTGAAGGGTTCTGGGTTCGATTCAGGTCAAGGGTATGTATCTTGGTTTCAGGCTTGCCCCAGCCCTAGGTTGGGGAGTGTAGAGGAGGCAACCAATCGCTGTGTATCTCACGTCAATGTTTCTCTCTGTCTCTCCCCCTCCCTTCCACTCTCTTAAAAATGTGTGTGTGTGTGTGTGTGTGCATTTTATATCACTGTCTAGCTAACAAAAATGTTATACTTATATAACTTCAAGACCAAAACAATATACAATAGCAAGCTTCCTAGGAATAAAAAAATAAAAATGGGAGCAGATTACCAATATTTCAGCAATGTGATCCCCTTGGCTGTTTTTTGTTTGTTTGTTTTTCAAAATGAATGAAAGTAATTAGAGCCACGGTGAGTGTCCCAAGTCAACCGTCAGGACAGTTACAATAACTGAAAGGGCTCCCCACCGGTGGGTCTGGAGCTGGTTAATCTCCAGGCCTGTAGGTCTGGGGCAGGTTCTCAGTTTATTGCCAAACCCCTCTCCCGAGATGCAATGGTGATCACAGAGATTTCCACAGATGTCCACCCTCCCGCCCACAACACTGGACACTCGCATACAGGACTGTGCATGCGCTCTCTGCCTCTGTCCATGATGTCCTGCACCATCCTATTCCTAACAGAGAACCCCAGGCAAGATGAGAAGCTCTGGATCAGAAAAACATAGAACCCTGCTGGTCTAAAAGAGATGGCCATCTAGTTCACTTTCACACTGTAACCTTGTGCACTTTCTTCGTCTGTCATTGTTCTTCACCCATATAACAATCGAAGGAAGTAACCACTGGTATTTCCCCTTATCCATATATGCAGCACAGAATATGCATTTACATAGAAAAGATCATACACGCACTGTGAAAACCACGCTGCAGCCTCAGGGTTAAACGCCAGTGGCGGCACCCTCCTGACACACCCCCTGCGACCTCACCACTGGATCTGCAGGCTTTGGTATTTCCAGACCCCCAGGGTGAAAACCCTGCGCTACACTCTGGAGGGTTTTATACACAGCTTCCTTTTCTCTCCAGTACACTAATTCCTTTCATAACGGAGGGAAAAACTGCCCCCCGCCCGGTGGTTCTCTATGTTTTATTTATGAAAACTCTAGTGGGTGTTTCTTAAGGCAGCCAGTATCTCTCCACAAAGAGAAGGCAATCAGTGCCTGCTATTCCTGCATCCTCCTATAAAATGCCAGGGCGCTTTCGCAAATGAGGACTTTGTCTTCAAATTAGAAGCAGTTCTAATTTCAACTTAGCTTTAGAATAATCGAATCAATAGAACATAAAGAAACCCACTGAGCTTCCATTCGGCCATCACGCCAACTTGTCTGTAACCCGAATTTTCCTCCGACCCAACCGCCTGCAGAGCCAAATCCTGGCTGGGGTGCAGCTCCCAGTGATACAGGACATCTGACTGGCGGCCAAATCTTTTGCATCTAAATCTGGAAATTGCCAAGGGGAGTCTTGCAGCCTCCATCAGGCATTTCTGCTATGCGGCCACCCCCACCCCATCTCCTTTCTCCCCCCCTCCCCATCCCACCAGGTCCAGCTGCTCCTGCCTCTCTTCATTGGGCCTGCAGTTCTCTGCAGGCACCTGCGCCCCCTCAGACCTCAGAGCGCCCCCTTCTCTGGGGTGGGGCAGGATACCGCTTTCCCCTGGGTTAGATGTTGTGTGAGAAAGCTGGCCCCTTTCGCTTCTCAAGAGAAAGATATCCATGCAGGAGGCCGGGAAATGTGTTACAGAACTCAAGGAGTTCACCACTTGGAGACGTGGTTGTCCTAAGGTAGTTTTATTTACTTGCAGCAAGTAGACAGGGGATTGATTCACAGCCAAAGCTCTGTCTACCTGAAGGGAGGCCTAGCCGTTGCCTATGCACACTATTTAATCAGTTACAGGTGGATTTCTTCTTTGCAGTTGAGTTCCTGTCAAGCTCATCCTGTTTACAGTTGCATCTGCAAAATACTGTACATTTTAACATGTAACAAGAGAAGCATTTAGTAAGAACTGCTCAGACCTTGAGACCCTTGTGCCATCTACCGGACGCATTGCACTGCATCAGGTCTCTTCCCTCCCTGGCGTGGGGCAAAGCTTGCCCCTGGGTGGAGCTCCATGGACCTAGTTTCTTTCAATGGAGGCAAATAGTTCTTTCTGACATTTTTGTTGTAGTTTGCTTTCTGTTTGTTGCTTTTGGCATTCATGCATGATTGGGCAAGACCCTTATGAGGAAGAAAAAAGTCTTTCACCTGAACATCCAGTATTTGGGCCCACATATTATTCTAACCTGTCCTAACGTATCACTTGTCGCCACGGGTCCACTTCTCACTTGAATATTAATAAAAAGAATTCTTAAGGATATAGAAGTGAATTCCTGCTCCTTATAGCTTAAATATCAGTTTTTGGCATAATGCAATTCAAAATTGGCAAGACTATTCATACAACACAAACATTTGAATTTAAAATAGGATGGCCTTTCTGTATCATGGTTTGATGGGCAAGTCTGTCAGGAACTCTGTGTCTTGTGAGGCTTTCTACTAAAAGAAGCTGGACTCCAGAAACAGAGACAACTCCACAATCATTGTTATTATATTTAAAATTCCCTAAAACTCTGGAGTTTACAGATAAAATTCTAAGCTAGTTAAATACGCATTTGTCATTCAAAAGTAGTAAGTGAGCCTGCCAGAGTGGCTTAACTGCTGGAGCGTCATCCTGTGCACCGAAAGGTTGCGGGTTCCATTCCAGGTCCGGGCACGTACCCGGATTGTGGGGTTCAGTGCCCAGTTGGGGTGTGCATGGAAGGCAACCAATTGATGTTTCTCTCTCACACTGATGTTTCTCTGTCTTTCTCTCCCCCTTCCTCTCTCTAAGCATGTCCTTGGGTGAGGAATAAAACAAAAGCAGAGAATGAAACATTAGTCACTAGAAGCATCATGAAATATAGACCTGTTCTCTTACCTGTAAACTCACAAATAAACCTTTAGTTTGAAAATAGATGCAGTGAGGTCATGTGAAGGAAACTGTATGTTTGTGCTGAGGAAGCATGTGGGCTTGTCTGTCCATTTGAACTAGAGGAACTACATTTTGAGGTTGTAGGTCATGTATTTTGCTTTAACTATGGGAATTATAGAAACCTTATTTAACCTAGGTATAATGCCACTAAAAAGGGCTTTCCTTGTCTAGAATTTTACTGCACTTTATATTTCTGTATTACTCTACATATTATGGCACAGCAACTGCATTCTAATGATAATGGTGTGTTTCTTTCAAAATTGCAGCTCTGGTCATGGATTTTTCCAGTGACCGCTCTGAGACTAGAATAAAGCCAACATTTTCCCCCTCCCCCCAAATAGAATGCTAGAGTCTGTTTACCTCTCCTTTTCCTTTAATTACACAGAGATTATTTATCAAGAAAAATCCTTATTACATCTGAAAAGCTATTTTCGTTCTTATCAAAACAGCCCACATTTACATACATATGAGTATTTTTAAGAAACAATTTAAAGTTTTTTCTATATTTTGAACTGTTCCTCAGAACTTAATTCATAAGTAATTTTTTACGCCTAACTGCTGATTCAACTTTTTATCATAAGAACTTTCAAACATATACATGAATGTACAGAGAATAGTGATGAGACCCTATATTCCCAGCACCTAGATTTTTAACATTTATTAACATTTTGTCATAGTTGTTTTAAAGTAAATCCCAGGCATTATGACATTTGATTCTTAAATATTTCAAGAAGCCTTGCTAAGAAAAAAAAGGGCATTTTCTTACCTAACTACAATATTGATATTATGAGTCTTAGCAACATTAACAGCAATCTTTTATTACCATGTAACAGCCTGGCCATTTTTCAAATTTCCCTGATTATCTCCAAAATGTCATTTTACAGGAAGCTCCTCCTGCTTTTTTTTCTTGCTAAAGGATTTATTGAAGACACAGAGTTGATGGTCCTATGATATGTCCCATGTTCTAGATTTTTCTGATTGTTAATTTGTGGTATCATTTAACTTATTCCTCCGTCCTTGGTATTGCCAATAATTAAGGAGTCAGATCCACCTCCATTGTAATGTTGAATTCCCCCCTTATACTGTAGGCTACTACTTGGAGATCTTTCAAATACCCAGTCCCCTATAAGCCTAATCCTTTTGCTATCCATTTTGATAATAGTTGCTTGAATCATTTGTTTCATTAGGGAATGAAAAAATTGAGATTTTATAATTCTGTTTATTTTTTTTTACATTTACTAACTAAAATTTCTTTTCTGAAACTAAAACTTATTCTTCATCAACTGAGACAATTCAGACATTCTAAAATGCAATTTATGTAGGAGACTATATAAGTAAGGCAGGATAAATTCTTCCCTTAAATGGCAATTTTCAAAATATTAATTTGGCACACCGACTACCACCAATGGTGAAAAATGAGTTTTGAGATTTTTTCCTTTCTACTCTCTTCTTTTTCTCATTATCTTTATGAACTCATGAATTTTTATGTTTTCAGTATGTTTCAACCAGTTGTAGTTATTCTTTTATGGCTGTTCCATCTTTGGGAACCCTTTGGAATGGCTGCCACGTCCCCTTGGCATGTACTCAGAAGTCTTTGGTAGTTTCCTTTCCTTTTGGCACAACAGGAAGTCCCAAACTGACCTTGTGCTTTTCCTAACTCTGACCAAGAGTCAATCATCCAAGGAGTCAGAGTTTCTTTTATGTGAGAAATTACCAATTTTTTAAAAAATTTTTAAAAATATATTTTTATTGATTTTTTACAGAGCAGAAGGGAGAGGGATAGAGAGTTAGAAACATCAATGAGACAGAAACATTGATCAGCTGCCTCCTGCACACTCCCCACTGGGGATGTGCCCGCAACCAAGGTACATGCCCTTGACCGGAATCGAACCTGGGACCCTTGAGTCCACAGGCCGACGCTCTATCCACTGAGCCAACCCGGTTAGGGCCCAATTTTTTTTATATATATACTCCAAAATACTAACATTTCTAAATTAATCTGAATTTAATGACATTATCAGTTTAAAAATCAATTTATTTTAAAGACTAAAAACCCACTGATGTGCTACTCACACACACACAAAAAACCCACATTTTAATTCTAACCACCAGGCACACAAGAAAGATGATGAAGCGCTTTGGGCACCTTCCCACTGGTTCTGCGATATTCCCATTGAATTGGTACAAGACAGATTCATCCCCATCTAACAAGGTGAGCTGAACAGAAAAGCAGAAATTTAATTGTACAGAATATGAGATGCACATAAACTTTAAGGCATCAGCCGTGTTCTCTCATGATTAACAAAAAGCTAGTGGAGGCTTTAAAGAAATTGTACCAAAAGTATTATGCAAATGATACTAACTGCCAGTTATTTAATTAAATTTTAGTTAAGTAATTTAAAAAGAAGTGTTTTGATCATTATTTAAACATTTTATTGCACATACAAGTAGGTAAGGATTTACCGAGGATGTAATATCCTGGCTGGAGCAAATGTTCATTTATTTATTCAGTCAATTAGTATGTATGTGCCTAGAAATATGAGACTAACATTTAGCTTTCGTTGGTGTAGTGTTTTAAATTAATTTCTGGAGATAGGCACTTTATCTATGACTTTAAATCCATCACAACTCAACTATTCCACAACAGTCAGAGGTAGGATTACAGTATTATAATATGGTCAGAAAACTTAGACACATGAAGAAGTTGGCCTAATTTCCTGAGATATCAATTCCCCTGAGGTCCTTGGCAATGGATAGCCCCTTGTTTTTCCACTGTGGTTTGGGTTGCGTTTTCAAGCCATAAATCTGTTTTATTCTCCTTTTGGTTGCCAACTTGTCACCATCACCATCTTAGCCAGCCCAGCCACCTCATTGTCAGGCATCTTTTTGTAGCAAAGAGTAAACCCGAGGCCCACGTATTCTTCCCCAGAGGACTGTCTATGGCTGAACGGCCCAGGAGACTTCCCATAGGGGAATTTTTCCATTGAATTTTGCCTCTTTATCAACAAACACCTTGTCACCGGAGCTGCTATTTTCACTGTTACTTTTCAAGTGATACCTGACAACTTGCTTCCTCAACTCACAGGGCACCATTGTGGAGAGAGCCCTGTTCTGGGAAGCGAACATTCTACCCTCTGAGCCACTTTCTGAATGAACTATTGGCTGTGATCTGCGCACGTCACTGACCTTTGGCGACCCTCAGTTTGCTCATCCCCAGGTGATCTCTGAGGGTCGTAATCACTCCACCATTTCTCACAACGAAAGTCACACACGCCTCCCAAATCCTTCTACACGTGCACACTGCCGACACATCCGGGTACCATCTCCATTTGCATCACTGCGCTTCGGTACTTTTCAGCTCTTACAAATTCAATCCATCAAATTAAGTGGGGACATGAGGAAAACAGATAGAAACAAAACAGTAATTGAGGACTTAAAAACCACCGTTACAACTTGACTTTTTCAAGACAGGCTGCCTAATAAAATGGACTGGGTTCATCAGAAAATAACCTGATTTTTAAACGTTTTTACAGGGACACTGCCTTGCTTCAAAGTAACTTGGATAATGTAAGCCTGCAGATTCCTTCTCCTGGTTTTGACTATAAGCTTGAAGGCTCTGTAGCAAAATAGAAAAGAGCATGTTATCTAGAGTCAAACTACCCAGGTGGAGACCTTACTCTATCACCACCTGGCCGTGTCAGTTTGAGCAAGTTACTTCACCTCTCTGCCTCAGTTTCCTCATCTATGCGATGTGGGTAGTAGAAGTACCTCCCTCACAAGTCAACACATTAACGTTCTTAGAGAGTGCCTGGGACGTCCTTCGTCTCAATCCATGTTAGCTAGTATGCAGCAAACCAAGCCACCCTTCCTGACCACAAAGGAACATTTTTACTTTTTTCAACACATCACCATCACCCTTCCTCACCCGCCTCTGAAAGCTCACAAGTCACTCCGTTTTTTTACAGATCACACAACACCTGCGGGGACAGCTAACTTTCCAAGGCAGTCCAACAGAGAAACCCTGACTCCCAAATATTTCTAGAACACTTTAGGTGAATACCTATCCAGCTGCAAATCCATCAACCCACGCTGGGTCATTATTGCTCTCCTGAGAGCCGCCCCCAAAAAATTCTGTCTCCTGGCAAGAGAAGCAATCCACCTCTTCGGCATTTTTTTCTTTCCCCTCTGAAAGGTCATATCTACTTGTGGTCTTAGAAATGTATATGAATGCTGAAATGTGTATGCCTTTCCCTTTTAACTAGATACTTCAGCCCACAACTCCTCCACCACGGGCCCTCATTGCTTTTCCTTCCACTATTCATAACCAGCAACCTGAACAAAGATCAAGCACTCTCTGTCCCCAGGATTGCTGCAATGGTTATAATATTTTCATAAGGAACATTTATAAGCGCCTTTCACTAAATGCAAAATTTTCCCCAGATTCCTTCACGTATGCCAAATGTGGGAAGAAAATTAGTCACCATCAGAAGAGTACTCTTAAAAACTTTTTCTGCTGTGAGGCCGAGCTAGAGTAACTTGAAACTATAAGAACATGCCCGAGGCTTATTTGCTGGTGAATTATAGATCGATGCACATGTATGGTTCAATAAATCACTCTGGAAGTTTTCCCAGCAGCTTTCGGAAAAACAATTTCTCAGGTGCTTCCTTGAAATGATCGAGGCAAAATGGATTTTTCTACACAAAATGTTAATTAGTGCAGCTTCACATATTAACGCATGTATTTTTGCGGACATACAATGTGATACTGTATCCTTCTTAGCTTGTAAGCAGGAGACAGTGGATTAATTCATCCACTTAGAAACCTTGGCGTGGAAAAAAAAAAAGGTGTTCCTACCTCCGAAGCCAACAGACTGACACTCTTAGGAAAGCAGTGTGTTTGGAGGCCTGGCGGAGAAAGAGCAAATTATTACAACAAACCTTTTTATTAGCACTGTATTGAATAAATTCTCCTGCTTTCCCCTTCAAATTAAAAAGCTTTTCCACTTAGACACAGTTTCACATGAAGAAAAACATTACTTTTTGCAGAAGGAAAGAAATAGCATCGGTTTCACAGCACCTATTAAAGGGAAACTTTCTAGTTGTAAAACCACCAACAGCTCTTCGACATTTTCCGTCATGACAATGCTGACGACGGCTGAGGTGGAGGGTGTGGGCGCCACACTCTCTTTACCTTGGAGCGCAGCAGCTGCTGTGTGTGCTGGCCGTGTTAGAAGTAATTAGAGAACTTCTAATGCAGGCGATATAAGCCAGATTTATTTAACACTTCGTGGACAGTCTCCATGTGGAAGAACGACAAAATGGGCGGAAGACAGGAGGCTTTCATAGGGTAAAGAATAAAGAACAGCCCAGCCGGTGTGGCTCAGTGATTGAGTGTCGACCCATGAGCCAAGCGGTTGCTGGTTCCATTCCTAGTCAGGGCACATGCCCGGATTGCTGGCGTGCTCCCCAGTAGGGGGCCTGAGGAGGCAGCAAATGGATGATGTTCCTCTCTTATCGGTGTTTCTCTCTCTCTATCCCTCTCCCTTCCTCTCTCTCTAAAAACCAATAAAAACATAATTTTTTTAAAAAAAGAATCAAGAACAAGAAAGAAAAAAAATGTAAATATCTGAGTGGTTGGGGCCACATAGTCAACCTTGTTTGGGTTGGGAAGGAACCAGGAAGTAGTATATGCTTGATGTGTGCGGGTTTCCTGACTGGGTAGAATTTGTCAGTTCTGGTCAAGGGGAGTATTTAAAGGGACACGAAAGTTACCTAAACTTCAGTTCTCTGACATGGCACCCTGGACAGGAGTGGCTCCGTCTTAAGCCTAGAAGTTTATTTCAACAGCTGATAACTCAAGGGAGAATTGCCTACTCTTTATGTGGGTGCCTCTTGGTGGTGGCGGCTGGGGGGTTACAATTCAGACTGTGATCAATTATTGACTGATGTTGATACAAAACACTGGCCCCCTTACTCCAGGTGGGGCCAATTCTGCAGTGCTCTTCCTGGCCCTGGATCTTCCATGAGGGAAAGCTTGTCTTTAGTTTATACCACACCCTTGTTTAGTTTTTCCTCTCTGCCCGATCCCTGCTTCTCTCACTCCTGCAGAGAGCTCTCTCCCAACAAATAACCTGAACAAGAACACCACATCAGGTTTCTTCTAGCGAATCCACTCCCAGAGCTGGTGGTATTGCATATGATGCCAGGGAGCAGTGCTGAGGTCGGACCTGGCATCACTAACCGTGTGGTTGGAGAGGAGGGCACGTGCTGGTGGGAGGTGGGATGCCACTAGCTCCTGGCATGGTGATTGCTTGAGACCTTTGCCTGCGGAGAACTGGGGTAGGAAACTGAGGTGGAAAGAGGTGCATGAATTGGTACAATGAGAGAAGCATTTACAAGATCTGTGGGAAGTAGTAAGTGTAAGAACTGGGGGGATTTAATAAAAAGAGAAAATGACTGCAGATGTATTTAATCAAGGTTGACTATGTGGCCCCAACTACTCAGTGATTTAAAGCAAAGTATGAGAGTAAAAAAGGCGAAAACTCCTTGGCAGTTTTTACAGTGACTCTCATCTCTTGCAGCTGGAAGGCTTAATTGTAAGAAGGGCAGAATTTGAGAAAAGGTTGGATGTCCAGCAAGGCCAAAGTCAGGACCTTGATAGGGAGGAGGTAGGACCCTGAGAAGTGGGATGGGGATATCCAGGTAGAAACACTTGAGAACTTTGACACCCCCGCCCTCAAGATTCTCTCCAACTCCCAGAGTCTGCAGTGGAGGCCCCCTCCGCCACCCCACAACCATACTTGAAGAGGGTTCATCTTACTCAAGAGCCACACTACACAATACTTGCCCTCTTCTGACCAGCCCCCATTCCCCTCCTGGCCAATCACACCATGATTCGGGTCAAATTTCAGTATAACCCCCTGAGGAACTGCTGAGGATAGAGAGAGATTGTCTTCCTAGGCAGCCACAGTGCCAGGCTAACATGGATCACCAGGAGTCCAGTCAGATGCCAGGGGAGCACATCAGGAAGAGTTGGGGTGCAGGACAGGACTTACTTACACAGTAGAAAGGATTTCTTCAGGATTTCCATTGCTATCTTCTGTTAATCTGGGGGATTTATCACTTTATTCCTGGGGTTGCAAACTGTTTGGTCAGCATGATTTTTTATGTATAATTTTAGAATTTGAATGCTTTTATGCAGACCCCACTCTCCCCTCCCCCACTCTATTATGTTGTGGCTTTACATGGTCACGCTATTTCCCTGGCCCTTGAAGATACTTGTTATTTTCCTGCTCTCCTCTCTGCCCCTTTGCTTTCAAACATCAATTAAAATTCTTTTTATTGCTTTTGAGCCCTCTGAAATGACTTCTTGACTTTTCTTTTAATCCCTGTTTATGTACACATTTAAATGGGGTTGTTTTTCTTTTTGCATTTAAATGCTATCATAGTTTAACTTACATTAATCTTTTATTTATTTATTTTTACTCAAAATTCTAATCCTTCAGATTGCCTTCCACAACTTTTATTATCTACTGTTTGTATGAATTTATTTCTGTTACTTGTCACATATGTATTTATAAAATACAGTGCGGCCTTGACTTACGAGTGTCCCGACTAACGAGTTTTTTGAGATACGAGCCATCTCTCGGCCGATTTTTTGCTTTGAGTTGCGAGCTAAAATTCGGGTTACAAGCCAGCTTCAGATACCCCACCGCTAGTTGGCGCAGCGAACGTCACAGTGAATGCCACAACATCAGCCCAGCAACACGTGTCTCACTCGTTCACTTTTTGATTTGACATACGAGTAATTTGAGTTACGAGCTCCATCACGGAATGAATTAAGCTCGTAAGTCAAGACCCCACTGTAACTAGAAGCCTGGTGCATGCAATTCATGCCTGGGGGTGGGGGAGGGGTGGGTCCCTCAGCCGGGCCTGCACTCTCTCCAATCTGAGACCCCTCGGAAGATATCTGACTGCCAGTTTAGGCCTGATCCTGCAGTCAGACATTCCTCTCTCAATCTGGGACCACTGGCTCCTAACCACTCACCTGCCTGCCTGATCACCCCTAACCACTCTGCCTGCTGGCCTGATGCCCCTAATTGCTCCCCTGCCAGCCTGGTCACCCCCTAACTGCTCCCCTGCCAGCCTGATCACACCCTAACTGCTCCCCTGCTGGCCTGATCACCCTGTAACTACTCCCCTGCCAGCCTGATAGCCCCCAACTGTCCTCCCCTGCCAGCCTGATTGTCCCTAACTGCCCTCCCCTGCTGGTCTGATCAACCGTAACCACCTCTGCCTCAGCCCCCGCCACAGTGGCTTTCTCCAGAAGGACGTCCGGAAGATGTCTGGTCTAATTAGCATAGTACCCTTTTATTAGTATAGATATATATAACAATAAACATGGAAGTTTTCACAGTCTATTTTAGTGGGAAAAGATAATTTCCTACTAACATTTTTATGTATTATTAATTAACAATTGATTAATTAATCATATTATTTTATTTATCAGGTACCTTGCATTATTTTATAATTCTCACAACAATCCTATAAAGTAGTTATATTATTATCTCCATTTTATAGATAAGAGAAATAAGAGAAAGGTTAAACAACATATTTAATGGTATACATCTAGTGATTGAAAAAGCTGAACTTGAACTTGATTAATCTAAGTCTAAAGCTCATACTCTTAATTACAACATTGTTCTAAAATTCCAGTTACCACCTTATAAATATTGGCTTATCTATATATATAAAAGCCTAAGCAACTGTTATGACCGAATGATCGGAACAACCAGTTGATCAGTCGCTATGACACGCACTGACCACCAGGGGGCAGATGCTCAATGCAGGAGCTTCCCCCTGGTGGTCATTGCACTCCCACAGGGGGAGCACCACTTAGCCAGAAGCTGGGCTCACGGCTGGTGAGCACAGCTGCAGCGGCAACTCCATGGCAACGCTACTGAGTGGCGCAGTGGGCCAGGATGAACGCTAGCTGTGTGGTGCCTGGCCCTGGCTCGGGCTCCTCCCTGGCCACCTGCCACTTGGAGCACTGCTATATTCCCCGAGGGATCCCAGATTATGAGAGGGCACAGGCCAGGCTGAGAATTCCCCCGCCCCCCATGCACAAATCCATGCACCAGGCCTCTAGTTCTAGAATAAATGCTTAAATCTCACAATAAGTTATAGTTTAAAAATGTAATGAAATTTAGAAAGACAACTATTTCACAAAATGGCTTGACAGCTTTTATTTTCTGTTTTCCAAAACATGCAAATAGAGGAGGAGAAAAAGAATAAAACTTCTAAAGTGGTATAATAGATCAAAGAAAATCCCATCTCCTTTAAGCTCCCTGTTCTTATTGACCTACTGTTTAATTCTTTTGCCTTTTATGAATTCCTCTGCCTCACTTTTATTTATAGTGATGAAAACTACAAAATGAAATGAAAAGCATCCCATGTATATCTAAAATGAGATAACTGCCCATCATAAGAATATTCACAATTTCCTGTAAAACCTGTCAGTGTTGTGGCATGCTAGCCTTTAGATAAAATCCCAGCTCCCATACATGACCGAGAAAGTCTCACCTGATCCAGCTCCCACCCACATCTCCAGCCACACCTGCCTTGTTCACCTTCCTCCAACCATTCTCATATTTTTTCAGTCCTTCCAAGGAGCCAGCTTATCCCCATCTCAGGGCTCTCACATTCCCTTGTTCTTGTGTTCAGAAGTAGCCTCTCAACTGCTTGCTTCCTCCTGACCTAACGCTTCCTTCTTCTCTTTATCTCAGCTTCAATGTCAGGCCCTTGGGGAAGTCTGTCCTGACCTTGCAGACTAGGTTAGATTCCAACATTTCACATTATAATTTGCTCTGTAGTAATCATTGCCATCCTACTTTAACATCTGTCTCCGCAGATGGACTATACGCTCTGTGCGGGCAGTCCCATTTTATACCCATCCCTTTGTACAATGTCTGCAACAAGTCTCAATGTGTTTTCTAATGAATGAACATATAAAAATAAGTGAATAAATGAAGACAGAATGGGCCATAGGCAGAAAATTCTTGCTAATCATCGCAGGTTAATTTTCTGGCTTCTGTTTCCCCCACCCCTTGAACCCACTTATTCCTTAGCACCACTTCTCTTCATATTCTTGAGTGGTTAGGGTTCCATAATTTAGGCCCGGGTGGAGCTGCAGTAGCTGCATACCATGAAAGAGCTCATGCTGCTTCTCCTTCAGCTGTGCAGGAGCAGGCAGCTTTAGCCCTCAGTGATTAACCCTGTGACACCTTCAAGTAGCTCCATTCATCCTATATAATAAAAGCCTAATATGCAAATTGCCGGAACAGGGGAATGCCCAGTTGCTATGATGCGCCCTGACCCCCAGGGGACAGACCCTCAATCCAGGGGCTGCCCCCAGCCCACAGGCTCCAGGCCACCCAAGGCGGGTGCTAGCGGGGGGGGGGGGGGCCCAATCACCCTGCCCGTCACCCCACAGATCGGCCCTGATCGCTGGCCAGCCGAGGG